>NC_066312.1:23568333-23871363 GCF_905404315.1 Leptidea sinapis | reverse complement strand
GTTCTGCAGCATACGCTGTTAAAAATATTAAAAAAGCTAATTTAATTTTACCCTAAAATTATTAGATACCTACTTTGTAAAATAATAAATGATAATAAAATTGACTTTGTTTTTTATATTTTATTTTTCTACTTTTTATGGTCTGAATAACAGGTAACTCACCTACAATCTAAAAAGTAAACACCGCACAGTGTTTATTATGGATCACCATGAATACTTGTACACGGCTAACATATCAAACTATACAAATCCATTATAAGCTTACCTCTCATTGTTCCAAAATGATATACAATGCAAGATCAGCTTATACTGGAAAATCATTTTATATGTTGCTTGCCTGATATGTAGCCGTGTGTACCTGAATAAACGTTGAAAGTATTCATGAACGTAAGTAGAATCACTGAATTCATGACTAAAAATTATTTATGCGCATAAAATATTAAGTAATACACGTTTCTTTCTTAGAAATTAATATTTTTTATAGTGAATGCCGTGTCTGCGGATTCTAAGGTCTATGAATTTACTTGACTCGTAAATTGTTCGCCAGATGACGCTCTAGTAACGTTTTACGAAGTATTGTAGAGGTGAGGTGCGGTAAAGAGGGAACGAATGCTCAAGGTTATTACCTCAGTGAAGGGCCTTAATGTGCCGTTCAGAATTTTTGGGTTCAATAATATTGAGCGGCACTGCATTGTAATGAGCAGATCGTATCAATTACCATCAGCTGAACGTCTTACCCGTCTCGTCCCTTATTTTCATAAAAAAAGTTGTGACTCAAAAATGTATAAATAGTAAATTGCAAACTAGCCATGTTTATTGTATAATAATATAATATTGCCTCATAAGAAGCACGTAGAACAGTCATCTCAAGGGCAAGGTTAAGCGACCTGGGTGTAACAATTAGAGTCAGTCAATGTTCCGTGACAGCTGCTGATACAGACATACAAATTGTGATAGTCACGATTCTGTTGAAACATCATATAATCGTGTGGTTACTGAAGTATCTTACGATCTCAGAATAAGCGGCATCACATTTTTCTTCTGGAAAATTAGTGGCGGAGGCTGTCACTTCAAATTTCATATTAACAAAAATCTTATTTTGCAATAATGGAATAATTTTATCAAATTAATGTATTGTCATCGGTCCTCGATAAATCTACGAAGTTTGAACGAAATCTGGCAGTTAAGTGGGTCTAAATCGCGCCCAAATGAGTCGATTACAAACAAACATTTATACAGGTGAAGCTAATAAAAATCATGTAAAAAAATCTTCAGATATCGTTAAATATTCAGTAAAAAAAAAAAAACATCTAAAAAAACCGACTTCTAAAACTGCAAAGTCTCAAGTAACTAAAAATTCATTTAAAACACCTCTTATGCAAAGCGGACAGACACGCGTGGCCGACAACCTAAGTAATTACAGTAAGTAAGCTGTTTATAATATTAAGTTTAATTTTTGTAGGGGCTTGGCATCGACTTCAAAGCTATCAATATGTAGCACAAACAAATAATAGTATTTTATTAATAGTAAAGGTAAAGGTTTGCATAAAAGGTGTTTTAAATGTATTTTTCAGTTTTTGAGGTCGGTTTTTTTAAACGTAGTTTTTATTTTATTTTTTACGTTTTAGTGTTAGTTAATAATAATAATATATAATCAACCTGAATGAAAACTCAAAAAAAAGCCGTACATAGAAAACAATTATGTCACCCAGGTAGACGAAAATTTTCATATAAATAAATGTTCATAAAATGAAAACTAATGGTCCAAACTATGTAATTTTTATGGGACCAAATGGCATCTATTTCGCATCAAACAAAAGAAGAATTACGTAAATCGGAACATAAATTTCAGAGTAATTAGTGTACATACATAAAAAAATACCGATCGAATTGACAACCTCCTCCTTTTTGAAGTCGGTTAAAAAGTGACAACCTCCATTTTCAGAAAGGCACACACAAAGTGACGGGCGTATCGCGAGTTCAAAGACGTAGCTGTCGTGCACTCTACAGTAATAAACCTGTCTGTTGTTATGTGTGGCCTAACAGCAAGGGACTCTATCTACAGGACATTCATACTGTTGGTAATTGATACGCCCTGCCCATTACAATGCAGTGCCGCTCAGTATTATTCAAAAACCCAAAAATTCTGAGAGGCAATACAACTGCGCTCGTCACCTTGAGACATAAGTTGTCAAGTCTCATTTGCCCAGTAATTTCACTAGCTACTGTGCCATTCAGACTGAAACACAGTAATGCTTACATATTACTGCTTCACGGCAGAAATAGCCTCCCACTAGTGTAAATATTCCTCCCACAGTATAAAGGAGATTGAAACGCTTCCATACATTCCTGGGCCCAGGTGATAACATTTAATCTAAATCTAACATTTTATCACTAGTATCGATTTATTATATAAATCGATTTATTGATACTAAAATAATTGCTCAGTTCTGTTTTATACTGAGAAAATAATATATTTTATTCATAATATTATGGTCATTCGAACACAAAATATGCACCTAACTAATATCATTGAAATAAAACAACTGGATCTTAATGTTATTTTAATCGATTAAATATTCATTCGATTTCATTTTAATCGATTTTCTTTATTTTAATTTTTTTTCGGTTTGCAAGATTGCAAAATGAGCTAGTTTTTTGTATTTTACATCAGAGAAATATACCCTTTTTTTTAAAGTATATTTCAACTTGTTAACCATCAGGCCCAAAAGTCCCGTTCTCCTTTAACTTAAAGAGTTCCGTCAGTCCGCCCTGCTGTCATATTATTATATCTTTTAATCGATACATTTCGGCATATACTACATGCAAAGAAATTCAAAAGTTCGTATGTGAAATGTACACAGAACAACTGTCTCACTGGGCTAAAAAGGGCTTGAACCAGGAAAATTACGAGCACAGTAGATATCAAATTGCCAAAACTTGTGCGTGAATACCTTTGCCGTTTTTTTCAGATAATTTTCTATAAAATCGTCACTGGAGTACGTGTAAGAATAAAAAATAAACAAATAAAAAAATATTCAAAAAGCTTCTAAATTCTAAATGAATGTCAATTGTCATATATTTTTACCCTGTGTTTTTACCCATATCATAAAACGTTAAGTTTTATCGAGAATAAGTGGAAAGAAGTTTTTTGCCACTTTTTTAATAATAATAATATTTCATATCAAATAAATATTTCATATTAAATATTAAGAGAGTGTGTATTACAAATGATTCTATTTAACAACCACTAGTAAAAACTAAAAAAATTCCAAAATAGTACCTAATTTCATGTTTAGAAGCCGTTTGTAACTCGTTTGGAAACTCTGAAGCGGTCGCGGTGGTTGTGATTCCATTTCAAACTTTTCTCAACGAATAAATATATAGAAGTGCATATTATTATTTATATTAAATAATTATTGTTATACTAGTTTGTAAGGATTTTGCTCGGCGGCCATCTTTGATTTCACAAATAATCCCAAATTTGTTTTATGCTATACCGAGAACTTTGGAAATGATTCTGTTCCTTCATTAGCTTTATTTCACCGTCATTCGATATATGTGGACCCAGACAACTAGGGTAAAAAGTATCCTTTGTCCGTTTCTCTTCACCTGACAAGGTACATGCAAAGTTTCATGCTGATTGGCTGAATGGTAATGCCGTGAAGGCGTAATAAGAAAACATACTTACATTCGCATTTAAAACATGAATAGAGTAGTAACGATTCTCCGTTTAGTGAATGTATCAATGTATCTATTATTCTCCTTTTACATTCGATCTATAGAATATGGAATTAGATCCAACGTATTGATATCAAACACTCTTTTACCATCTTTGTCGCTGGGCGCTTATTGTGTGCATCTGCTTAAAGAAGGTTTAAACTATCGTAAATCGTTCTACAATAGATGCCGTAGTTTCTGATACATGAACAATGTAAAAGAGGATTATTTATCGAGATCCAGACACGAGACTTATATATACATAGCTTTGCTAAGACTAAGATTTTGTTTTGCTTCAGGATTCACAAAACACCAGTTACTTATGTCCCAAATAATTTAACACACGCCGCAGCATTCAGTAATACTTCTCATTACCAATAATAAATTGTTTTATACTTATAAATATCACCAATAATAGAATAGTGGATGATTTGTTATACCGTACTGTATGTACACTTTATCGCTCAGTTACTCAATAAATTGATTGCGCCTCTCTATAGGATTAATCCCTTAAGAATTAATTCTGGAATGATTTCGTATTGTATCAAAAATAATAAACAAGATAGAGTAAACTTGTAAACACGTTGTTTATGTAATAGCAAGTTATGTCATACTAGACCTTAGTGTGTGAGTCATAAGGTTAACATTTCCGAAGCCAGTAGGTACCTAGCGCATTCTATGACTCGCAAAAAAACCGTTTCATCTCTCTCAGAGCGCCATTTGTTTCCGAAGCGGTAGTAGTATCTAGTATATTAGAAATGACACCAAAAAGAATTCTAAAGGAATCAATATTAAGAATAAAAATGTCTTTTATGGCTCGACTTCTTTACGTCCATTGAAAACAGAGTTCGTCGAACAGTTTTCATTTTTTATTTGAATAAGATTATTATTTGGGCCAAGAGGCGCTAGGAATATACAAAGTCCTATATACGCGCCTCCGTACTGAGGTCTTTGAAGTACGTCTTCGTTTGAAACCCAAGCACTGACATCTATCTCGGTCAACGGATCATCCTAGCTATCTAACGCGGAAATTCTTGGTACTTACCTGTAATGATAGATTTAATTGAATGTAATCATAGTTTTGTAAATATTGTAAAAAAATAACTAATTAAGTAACTTTTCATCCTTTACGTGGTGACGATTACGTTTCCAGATCGATACGATATCAACACATAAGAGCATGTACACCCACGTAAAAGTCTCGCTGCTGGGTATAAATAACTCCTTTATTAATATTAATAGCAATTTTGCTAGACAAATACAGTAGGCGAATAATTAAAACAGGAATAGTGATTTAATCGTGGAGACTGAGAAGGTGTTTGTATTATAATGATATATCAGATTGTATCTCTTATTTGAATTTTTAATACATAGATACATCTTTTCACTAATTGACTGTTAATTATTGAAAGTTAATTATGTTACGATGTTCGTTATCAAAGAGCCAGTAAGAATAAGAGAAGTGAAGGGAGAGTTTATCACCAATGAGATCCAATGTGAGGCTGTGTCATACTTGTAGTTGGTTGCATTATTTCGTCGCGCAGGTGGTGGGTGGTCAACTGCAGAACGAGAGTCTTGGGTCGTAGCGGTGACATGTGGATACTAACTAGAGGGATATTAACGTTTACTGTTCAACACACTTTTCAAATTATTTAGATCAGGTTCTCTCTAAGAAGCGGGATATTCTGAATCTCCAAGTTGCAGTTTCGTTATAACTAGTCCAAGTCATTCAGTTTTCATTTCATGCCCATGTAACTGACTATATAATTAATAAACTACGCTGAGCAGAAACTCAGATATTCTGCTTGTCTAATTCGAAAGTCAGCTCACATGAACTACCTTTCCTTGATCTGTGGAACAGAATAATAATTATAAAAATCGTGATACAAAAATAGATGTTGGTCGTGGAAAGGTGAAAATTTGAAGTTGAATGTATTTTTCAATGCTGATATTCATATGAAATTACATGTTTGCCGATTCTCAAACCTACGCAATATGCACACACAATTTCATACAAATCGGTTCAGCCGTTTCGGAGGAGTTTGGTCACTACACGAGAATTTTATATATTAGAAGAAAAATAATCTTACATTAAGTCATTACGTTAAAATTCCAACCGCATAACGTTAATATTTGTAATTCCCCAAAACCGTGCATTTCACTAGAACATTTTGCCTCGCACAGCCACTTTGTGGAATCATCTGCAGGCTGTTGTATCTCCGAACCGATGAAACTAAGAGCCCTTAAACTCTCAAGCATACTCTCATGTCAAATTCCATCAACGTATATGTGTTCTTTGTCCGTACGTAACTATGCACTTTCATACTGCTGATGTCCATAGAAGGCGGGTTTGTTTACTTTACATCACAACCACACGCCTGTTTGTCCTCCCTAATATACAAAAATATATGTACTTATTTAGTTTTTAGATAAAATAAAAATCGTAAATAAATAAATTGTAATCGACAAGTTCAGACGTATCGAATAAAAGTTTATTTATTTATTTATTTTATTTATTTAGATAGTTACACCAACAACACATCATTATAAAATTAAAATTTTAGCAAGTACACAAGGGATAGTACAATATGACATGTCTTTACAGGTGTAAACAACATTTACAATAGTGCGAAAAGAGTAACAAAGTTGAACAATTAAAATTAAAGAAATGAAGAGTTAAACAAAAATGATGATATTAAATGACTTAAATACATTACTACTTTAAAAAAAGAGATTTATAAAATTTATAACTATACAACAATACATTAGTTTATTTCTTATATTTAACTTACATAACTAAGATCTTAATATTTTAATGCTGTCGGTTTTAAATTTATTGATATAAGTTATATGAAAAATATCTATATTACTATTTTTTGCAGTGATATCGTTATAAGAGCTCATAATTCTGTTTAAGGGGGCGTTTTTACCAATATTAGTTCTGCTGATTGTTGGGCTGAAAATTTTTTTTTATTAGGGAATCTTGGTCTATTTCTAGGGACTGTAAGATTTACATTTATAAGACATTCTGGGGATATGATTCTACCATGTATAATTTTATGTAAAGTAGACACATCAGTTCTTTTTCGTCTTATCTCCAACGAATTCATATTGAAATGGTCCAGTCTTGTTTTATAGTCTGCACGATAAGGGCAGGTTTTGTCTTTAAAAGCTAGAAAGCGAGTAAAATTACGTTGAATACGCTCTAATCTATCAATATGGGCATTATATTGGGGATTCCAAACCGGTGAAACGTATTCAAGTGCACTTCGTACCAATGCATTGTAAAGACACACAATTGCAAATGGATTTCTGATGTCTTTGCAAGTACGCTTAATAAAACCCAGAATTTTCCAAGACTTAAGTATGATGTTATCAATATGATTTTAAAATTTAGTTTTTTGTCTATAACTATACCAAGATCACGAACTGATGACGCCTGTTCCAAAGGAACATTATTAACGACGTAAGATGATGCAGTTCAGTTCTCAGTTCTATTTCTATTGATCTTGATATGTATACATTTTTCCGGATTTAGTATCATTTTGTTTACAGACACCAGTTGCTAATAATATCCAGGTCAGTTCAGTTTGTTAGTTAAAGTAAAGTACAGTGTAGTTAAAGTATAACAAGTGAGTTGAAGCGATACAAGTTTAAATGTCTCAAAATTTTAACAATTTTGTTGAAAGGTCAGAAGAAGAAGAAGACACATCGCAAGAGATTTAGTATTTGATCAACAAAAATCGTTCCATGTAAAATGGCATATAGGAAGTTCGAGCATAGTAGACAGACACATTAAACAGTAACATTACAGTAGTTACTATGCAAATATCAATTATAATGTTTGGTGCTACGTTGAAAAGTCGTATCTATGCACTTATTAATAATTATATTATCTCTAACTCTATTTGTTTACGACTGAGAGCACTGGTGAATCACCTCGGGCCATTTTGAAATTATGGTGGGTATCCATCCGCTTTGCCGGGACTTGCCACTATCTATCACGGCCTTCCCTATAAAAAGTATATTAGCATTTACAACTTCGGAAAAGTTGAAGTTTAATGAGAAAAATTGGCAAATATATTATTGACACTTTAACAATACTTGTTGATTGGTACAAACAATACCGAATTTCAAAAAATGGCTTACCACCTAGTTATAGTTTTTCTGTTTGTTTGCATGTATATCCGGACAAAACGTAAAATTTATTGAATAGATTTACTTCTTATTTTGCATGAATATTAAGAAGAGTTCTGGACAACATACGCCTAGACGGAATTATTTTGAACAAATATATAACTAAACTTGAATATTTGTCAGGAATTGAAAACCTATTGGTTTACCTCTATTACCAAAAAACCTGAAAGTAATGGTATGGAAATAGAAAAAAATACAAATATCACCCGATAAAAGTGGAACTCTCCATGTTATGGAATACCACCGTATCACCAGCACAATAATCGGTAACTATTTACCTACAATTTTGGCAAGTAATTGCTTTCTCCGAGACACTAATAATATAAATTAACCCGCCGCGAGAACTTTAAGAGTCAATAACCTTACAACCTAGTAGCACAATAAAACCGTATACCATGGAAAAATAGGATTAAGGTTAAGGTAGCACGTTTGCGGAAAGAAAGAGCACAGATGGTGGAAATTTCAAGGAAGTTAATTTGAGATAAATAATAAAGATCAGGGATATACTATATGCAATAGAACAAAAACTAGAGATGAAATACTGAAACAAAGAGATAAAGCTCTGCAGGCAGAATAAAACGATTAATATAGATAAATAAAAAATATGGATAGCAGAAAACAGCATAATAAAATGTTTATAGATAACAAACATAATATGTAATTTAGAAGTTAAGAAACATCCTAGCTGACGGGCAAACGATTCTGCGACCTTAGCTCAACGAAAGTTTTGCAATCATTACAAGATACGACACAAAAATCAAGCTCCATCAGGTGTGTTAATTAAAAAATGGGTGCTCCAGTTTGAGAAGACGGGTTCAACAATGGATTTACCTCGATCTGGCCGGCCTAGAACGTCGAGGGACCCCGAAAACGTGGAGCGAGTAAAATCGTTTGTTCGTGACCAACCTGGACTTTCAACTCGAAAGTGGTCTGCTGTCCTTAACGTGCCAAGATAATGATGTATTAAATCGCATTCTCAAGAAAGATTTAAGTCTACATTCCCATAAAATCCAAATGGTCCAGGAATTAAGGCCTCAGGACCACGCCACCAGGTTGCAGTTTGCGAACGAAATGGTAGAGCGATTCACCAGTTTTACAAACATTTTTTTCTCAACGACGCACACTTCCACCTAAATGGGCATGTTAATAGACAAAATTGTCGTTATTGGAGTGACACTATGTCATGGTGGTCAAAAACCCCTGCATTCCAGCCAACCAACCCAGTAACTCTTGACGAATTAAAGGATCGTATTCGCACAGAAATCCAAAACATCTAAACAGAAACATGTAAAGCTGTTATCGAAAATTTCCGCTCTAGATTGCAGCAATGCCAGAATTATGAAGGATCGCATATGGATGATGTGATTTTTAAGAAATAAATTCCCCTTTTGTTTACTATCGAAAACAATAAACAATTTTGATCTACTGTAATTAGCTTTTATTTAATCATCATTCCAATTATAAATGGACTTTTGGTCCACCCTGTATATGTAAACCTTCCTTGAGTTTCAATGAATCTATTACAAAAGATTTCATTGAGATCGGTCGAATAGTTTAGGAGTTATTAGGGAACACACAAACATACATTCTCTTTTATATATATAGATAGATAAAGAAAACATAAACGATTAGATAACGAGTAAGCACATCATTGAGGAGTTTTGGACAAACGTTTTATCACAACCGGTCGAATATAATCATCAAGCAAAATTAATTTTAGGCATTGAACAATCTTATAACAATACTATCACGAGCTCACTTGAAGAAATAAGAACTGAACAGATTAAACAACTTTGTAAAATGTTAAATTGGAAACTTGAGAAATACTATCTTGAGTATTTTATCAAGATGTACGAAAATTATGACAACCGCACCATGCTTTATACGAGAGTTTTGAAAGGTGCTAACATCTGGCAAGGTTATTTTAATACCAAAAGATATGGATACCAAAAAATCATGGATATCCAACCAATCACACCGGGTATGTACAAACTACTCATTTCGATATTATCCGGCCAAGTGTATACTCTCTGTCTCGCAAACAATATATTGTCCCTAAAGCAAAGAGGATATCGGCGTGGGGCTCGGGGATTCAAAGATCATTTGATTGTATATCACAAGGCGATATTGGAAGATGCACACGAGGCTCAAAGACCTTGAACGTGAGATAGATAGACTACAGAAAGCGTTTGATAATATATCGAATGAGTGGTTGCTTTGCGTGTTAGGACATTTATAGTAAAAAGTTTCCTTGAAAGAGCAATGCCCAAATGAAAAGTTATAATAACGGCTTAGGGCTCTACAGATTCTTAAATTACTAAGCCGATTTATGTTGAGGGAGATTCGTTACCATTGCTATTCTGCTTGGCACATAATCCAATTTCAACTATTCTATCAAAATAACGTATATCATCTGAAGTACAGCGTATAGATGGATCACTTAGTATATAAGGACGATCTTAAATTGCAAACAATAAACCTAACATAAAAATCTTACTATATAGTTTCGAAATTTAAAATTTTTAGGATAACGAATCTGGGAATATGAAACTTTACTCCTAAAACTAAACCATTATGGAGTAAAAAGAGAGCTCTCAATTCGTTAAAATCATATTTAAGCGAAAGAGTTCAGATAGTCGATGTAAATGGCAAACGGTCTTCGGGTAAACCTGTAGGAATAGGTGTTCCGCAGGGTTCTATTCTCGGATCTTTCTTGTTTCTTATATATATTAATGATCTACCATTTGTGGTAGATTATAGCCATGAGATTGTATTGTTTGCTGATGATACTTCACTTATCTTTAATGTGAAGCGACGTGCAGATATTGATGACGAGGTAAATAATGCACTCCCAAAGATAGTGCGTTGGTTTGAGATGAATAATCTACACTTAAGCAGTAAAAAAACAAAGTGTTTACGGTTTATTACACCAAACAGCGGAGCTACAAACCAACGTACTAATAAATCACCAGACATTGAAACTTGTGGACACTACGGTCTTCTTGGGTATCACGTTACATAAAAAGCTTCAGTCACATATTGCCCAACTAGCAGATAGAGTCAGCTCTGTGGCATATGCCGTTAGAAAGATTAGAGAGTACACGAATGATGCGACCGCTAGTGTACTTCAGTTACTTTCACAGCATCATGATATAGTGTTTGCTCTGCAAAAGAGAGCTGTTCGTGCTAAATATCAGCTTGGTTATAGACAGTCTCTCAAAGAAAAATTTCAAGAAATAAATATTATGACTGTTTATTGTCATTACATTTATGAAAATTTAATATAATTACGTTCCCAAAAATCGTCATCTTTTTCCTCTTAATAGTGATTTTCATTATTACAACACTAGAAATAAGGGATTGCTTGTAACTAATTCTAGTCGGCTTCATAAGATACATAATAGCTTTAAGGGTAAAAGTATACACTTCTACAATAAAGTCCCAGCCACTGTTCAGGCATTATCTATAAATAAATTTAAATGTTTTATAAAAAAATGGCTCTGTCGTAAATCCTATTACTCCACTGCTGAATATCTAAATGATCGGACAGCCTGGGACTAGATTGTGATTATTTTATAGCGACTGTACAATATATTTTTATTGAAAAGAGCGCAAAAAAAAGAATGCTTGGAGAGATTCATGCGCCGCTTCTTCTCTCTCCGAGCGCCATTTGTTTCCGAAGCGGTAGTAGTATCTACTATAGAAATTAGAAATGACATCAAAAAGAATTCTAAAGGAATCAATCTTGAGAAAACAAATGCCTTTTATGCCTTGCTAATGTGGATATAGATCTAACTTTTAAATGGCTGAAGATACAACCTATTTCGCTAATATTGGAGTCGTCTCTATTCTTCTTATATATATATAATGAAAAATTTGGTCTTTGTCTGAGGCTCAATCACGCCTAAACCACTGATCGTATCGACATGAAACTACCACCATTCGATGCGAAATTTATCCTTGATGGTTACTTATTTTTTATTGTATTTGTAATAAGATAAATAAATATTATTTTTTTTTCATTTCGGCGGGAATGGCTAGTTGCTATACAAAATCAGGCAGTGCTAACCACGTGCTAATGGAACAGTACGAGCGCGATATTTTAAGAGAAATACAGATTGACAAATGCCGCTTGTGTGCAAATAAAAACGAAACTGTTCAACATCTTTTAGCAGGATGTAAAAAAGTCGCCGCGATATATTTTGTACAGAGACACAAAAAAACTCAATATGATTTCTGGTGCTTGGCTAAGAAGAACATCTTCATCTGGCTAAAAAAATCGAAGTTAACAAGTTATGATGGAAGGAAGAACTCAAGCAACTGATTTTAAAAGAAAATAGTACAAAACGCTAATATGGGATATATCTGTACAATATGACGTTACAATCACTCACAACAGACAACATAAACAAAACAACCATACTTAACTTATAGATATTCAGTACCTGACTGACTATAACATCGGAGCTAAGGAAATAGAAAAAAAAACAAATATCACCTGCTAAAAGTGGAACTCTCCAGGTTATGGAACACCGCCGTCATAACTATCCCGATTCAAGTAAGAGCCACAGGTGCAGTGACGAAGAGCCTTAAGCGGTATTGGGACATATTGAAACATAAACATCCACATACTAAATAAACAAGCAGCATTACATTCTTCCACCATAATTAGTAAGATGTTTGGGGATACCGTTTTCGTTACACAATCATCGCACGCACACACACACACACTCAAACACACTACATTTTCATACCATTCGTTCATATCTCAATCAACGACACAACCATCATCCCATCAGCGTTCTTTTGCAAGCCCTTCATCCACAGCTACCGCTCATCCTCAAGAATCGACCGATCGGTCACAACCTTACTTACAACATAAGCTTTATATTTTAAATGGAGCGATAGAACAGGATCATTACACCAGGTATTCTTTTTCCTGATCGTCTCGGGATGGGATATTTAGACATTAGACTATTAGACAATATTTATTTAGATATTAGACAAGTTATCGACACAGTTGTGAAAAAATCGAGTAATATAATATTGACACACTTTTACACAAATTATCTTGCCCAAACTTGGTATAACTTATGCTATGGGTACAATAGTAATATGGGTACTATAAACATCCATGAATCCGAAACAAACAAACTCGTCATACAAATACCACCTACCGAGATTCGAACCCGGAGCTCTAGCTCAGTAGGCATGGTAACCACTGGGTTATATGGGTCGGCGTCGTCTTCGTATAGACCAGCAATTACTTCTCAGTTTGAAATCCCCAACAACAAATCGTAAGTTAAGACTGGCGTGCAAATTGCATGTTAGTTTGATTTACCTCAATAAGTTTTTAGTTAGTTAGTTGTTACTTATTGAAAAGAGCGCAAAAAAAGAATGCTGGGAGAGTTTCTTGTTTCTTCTCTCTCAGAGCGCCATTTGTTTCCGAAACGGTATTAGTATCTAGTATAATAGAAATGACATCAAAAAGAATTCTAAAGGAATCAATTTTGAGAAAATAAATGTCTTTTATGCCTTTTAAGTGATCTCTCTTGTACGTTAAAAACGAACACAAGTTAAAAGGAAAATTTAATTGGAAAATGATTTATGGGTAGGGGTGATCACAAACAGAACAAACTACAAACAAAATATCTTTGTTCATGATTGATATATAATTTCATGTTTGTTTTATTTAAACATCAGCTATATAGAGTTTCTAGAAGCCGACGTCAATAATTTGGACACACTCTTAGCTACTTACGATATTCTACATACCGCCGTGTTATCAACTCTTATCGATATTCTAATTATAATATTTAAATCATACCGTTTATGTTCTATTTTTTAGTTGGCGTTATTTTTTGTTTTATTAAACGAGCCATTTAATATGAGTTCGATATTAGATTGGCACGTCGTCGGTTCGAGCGAAAATTTTGTAAAAATAGTATAAAAAGTCAAGTCGGAAAGCGTAGATGTTTTGTGAAACTTTCTATAATTTCACGGTTCATTTGTTGTGTGACGTGCGCAAGTAATCGGCTACGGTGGGTCCACGGCGACACAGAGTTGAGCTCAGTCTGTTGGCTGGTGGGCGCGAGTGAACATGCTTCGAGGGTACTGGCTATTGGGTTTGGGGCTGTGCTGGCTCGTGGGCGCGGAGGAGCAGTGCACCGCGTCATCACAGGAGAAGACCTGTGAACGGCACCTCATGTACTCCCCACGTGCGTATATCGTCACATCCCCCGCTTGCGACCCTGGCTTATCAACAGCATATTTTTATTTATTTACTTGTACGGTAATATAATCAAACATGCGAGTTTTTTTTATAGCCTGTCGCCTTATTTCTTAATCTGTTTTACTGTCAGCCATCAATTAATGTTGGAAATCACTAGATGGTACTGATCTTCCAACGCTACCAACTTGTAGTCAAGGTAAAAAGATTTTGGAAAAAAAATTACCTCATTTTCTAAAATCTTTCTTAATTGCGTAACATTTATAATACCTTGGTACAAATCTGAAATTTTATATATGTATCGCAGACTGATTTTAATATATACTTAATATAAGATTTTTGACTTTATAATATATATGTACGCATAAACAATAAGTTGGCATATTTTCATCGAATTTGGATGAACGTTAATTACGAATAAAATAAATATACAATTACATTATAAATTTAGACTAATACCGCGACCTGTTCCTTAAAAAACAGCTGAACATACCACCTTGATAATTGGCTCCTCAGAAATCTTAATATTATAAGCGTATAATTACATTATGTAGATATAATATCTAAAATATTTAAATTTTGAATAATTAAAGAAAGTGCTTAAGTGCTATAAGAAAAAATATTGCTGCGGTGATTTTCAGCCACCCACGTCTCTCTAACGTAAATTGGGTTAGTAAATTTAAAAAAATATCATCACTTTTAATTAGGAATATTCACCTGTTAAATTGTGAGGGTTAGTGACTATACTGAGGCGTCGGGTTAGTTAAGTTTCGTAAGGTTAGCCAATTGCGAGTCAGAAATAACAATAATTATAAGCGGAATTACTATCAAGTTCACGCAACGCAACTTCCTCGTATGATTTTTATTTACAAATCCTCTCTCCGAACATTAACAATCTAAAAATTTATTTATAATTAAACAATTTTACATAATACATGCGAAAATCACCATTTTCCTTAACTATAAACAAAAAATATATGAATCATGTTTTAATTGCATACTACAGACGACTTCTAGTGCCAATAATATATATACCTTTAATTTCTGTACTATAGGTAGACAATAGATTACAATAATTATAAGTATTAAGATATGTTTATGTTATTTTATATTTCTAACCGAGGAATTTAGAGTGGCCGCTGGCTATGTGGCTGCCTCGTAAGCAACAGATTGCGGGTTCAATACTTCTTGGGAGTAGGTATATGCCTAGTCTTGCCATAAATACTGAAAAAAAGAAAAAAACTTTACTGTTTACTCAGTTTAGTTTAAATAATTTAAAATATAAAAATCTTATTCGAAGTGGTCTCCATGGCTGCAATACTGTCCTTTAAACGCTGAGGCCAGTTATCAATAGAAGCACGCAATCTTTCTATGGAAATTCTTCACTGCCAATTGTACGGATTGTTTTAAGGACTCCAAATTATCAGGGCGTTTAGAGGAAGCCGTAATCTCTAAAACTAAGCATAAATCAATAATAATTATGATTTAATTATTAATAATAATTATGATTTATGGTTATTAATAATTATTATTAATAACATAGTTTTCTTATATACATAGTTTTCTTATATATATGTTATAGCCAGTCTTCAGCTCTGATTAAGTCCGAAACATTCGCATTTCCAACCAAGACTGCGTTGACCGAGCTTTAGGACCCGGCGCTGAGTCTTGCTGAAGGACCATTCTTGGTTATTGAACATGGTGCTGTTAAGGGGCTTCACTACCTTCTCAAGAATGGTGCCTTGATACACTTGCGCCGATGTTCTGATACCTTTTTCACAATTGTATGGCTCAGTCACTTCTTCATAGCTAATACACCATCAAACCATCACTGAACTCGGATAGTGCCCACGTTGCACTCTGTCGACTAATTGGGATGCTTTCTTAGAGCTTTGAGCATAAATACGGTCATTTTGTTTGTTCAAATATTGCAATTGTAAAAAAAATCTCAACCGTAAACAATTTTTTCTGAGATCTGACTTTACGTACCGCTTCAGTATTTGTTACGATTTTACCAGCATACTCTTTTTTAAATAATTATCAGTTAAGAAATGACCAGTTTGTCTTCATCTCCCGAGATAAAAACTTTTGCTATTTTTCGGAGAGGATTTTTTCTTGTTTTCACTTATTGCTTTAACCACCTTTTTCGTACGAACACTATGTGGACGGCCACATTTTTTTCTGTCACAAACAGAGGAGGTCTCTTTGTACCTATTAATAGACCGGTACACAAACATTTTACGAATACTAAGCGTATGGAGAGTTTTCTAAATTGCATTTGGCTCCATACCTACTTCGTGTAATGTATCACAGCGATTTGATTCTCTTTATCACCCCACTCCATTTTTATATCGCCAAATATTGTCCTGGTGCCGGTCGTATTGGCGCCGAAATGAGAAAACTCAATGACAGATTCAAAATTCAAATATAATATTTCGTTTATTTTTAATTGTAATAGCATTTATGGCCAGTCTAAGTATATTGCTGTAGTTTAAATATAAAATAAATCGTTTATAATTCACGGATCCCCAATAACGATCTAAATAATTTCCATTACATAATGGTTGCTCAAATAAAGGGTAGGTTATTTATGGAATTCGAGGACGAAAGAGAGACCGGGTCACTTGAACGTAAGTTGAGTGTTGAGGTGTGTTGTACACGCTTTATTGCAGAAACGACTTTGAAATGCTGAGTAAGGTTTTTGAAGTACATTCCAAATTTTTATTGAATGTAGATGAAAGTTCTAATAAATCTGAAAAAATTAATACCTACGATCATAATTTAGTGACAGATCTAGAAGTACGTCACTCAAGCTAATGTTTCTATTTATTTTCCTTAAATGCCAGATATGCTCCTGTGATTCCTCTGGTCTTGCAGTAGAATGAGGGCGGCGGTGATCACTTAACACCAGATGGCCCGTACGCTCGCTTGTACTCCACTTCTAATTCTAATATACAATTTGTGTTTCTGATAAAATTTATGTGTGAATGAGACTTAACGACTTCTGACATGAGGTGTATTTTGGGTTCTCACGCATCCTGAACGACATTGCCTTGGCAAGGCTAGCCGTGTCAAAACTATCCTCAGATAAACGGAACATACAAGTTTAAGCATAACACGAAAAAGTTGAAACATTAATTAGTGAAAATTTTCTAACCTTTGATCATTTTATTATAGAGATTAATTTTTTGAGATGATGAGATTTATTTATGGCAAAAAAAAAAAACATTCAATACAGTGATTTATATTGAAAATACATAATAACAGGATATGATGTTAATATACTTAGACCGTACGTAAATATCCATCCTTAATCTGTGGTTTATTTATATTTCTCGTTAAATAAATTAGATTTGACGAACGAATCGATGACACCAAGAACAAACATAACGTTGTTATACCTACAACTGGCCTAAGATGAGTTAAGTCCTTTAGATCACAGAGACTCCTTTAAACAGAAGTCTTTAAAGACGTTTATGTGGTTTAGAGTTAGTATAACATAAATGACTTATGGAGCAACCGCTGTCAGGCTATTTTAATAATAAATTTGATTGCAACGAAGTTTTATAAAAAAAAAACTAAATAAAGACGTAAAACACGTTTACAAGTAAACAAAACTAAAAAGTAGGAAAAATATTTAAAATTTTTAGTTCGGCTTTCTATGAAAAGCGTGTTTTTTAGTTTTTTTAACTACTAATTATTCTCGCTTTGAGCTGTAGGGAAAAATTTATGTGTCAAATGGGTGTCAAAAAGTATAATCGACACGGCAAACTATTGTCTCCTAGGATGACGGTCACACACACTTAGAAACCGGCCCAATTTTTTCATTCCATGTAATAGTTGTACGTGGAATCAAATAAGTAGAAAGCCACTCTGTAGAATAAACTCGAAGATAACATGATGAAAAATATTTTTGTCTGGTAATATTTGGTTCAGCTCTTTAAGTATCATTTTTTTATATGCATACAAGTGAATTGCATCAATAAAGTCATCTTATAAGATAAATATTATATACATATAAATAAAATTGGAGTGTCCGTTTGTAATATTGAAATAACCGTTGTTAACTACATTTATGTAAATATGTATAGATGTAGTAAAAAAACGAATAAACAAAAATACAATTTTACAATTTTTGTCGGTCTGTCTGTTTGTTCCGGCTCCGGAATCTATGAAATGGCTGGACCGATTTTGACGGGACTTTTATTGGCAGGTAGATGATGTAGTAACTTAGGCTACGTTTATTTTAGAAAAAAATTTTTATTTTAGAAAAATAAAGTAATGTTGCAATGTCCAAGAAACGGTCTAACTCTAAAAAATAATTTATATGGCAAAACAACGTTTGCCAGGTCAGCTAGGAATATAATATAATAGGAATATGGTGTAACTGCACAATGGTATAACAAGCAAATAATTAATTAATAATTTAATTATTAATTAAATTAAATTAATTAATTAGAACCTATTTACCTAAAGGCACTAATCAATTTCTTTGTAGAATAAAAGATTTGCCTCAAAAATACGTTCATCATAACCATTTAATAACAGCCTTCGTTAACCTGTATTGATTATTATATTCTTCGTCTTATTACACGAAATAGGTCATGCATACTATTATAACAATTAATATAAACTTATCTCTCTACGCAAGTGTTTATTAGGGTTCCGTAGCCAAATGGCAAAAAAACGGAACCCTTATATCACAGTCCCATCTCACTCCGTATGTCACAGTATGTATTCTGTGAACCGCATTAAGATTTATACACAAAAATAGAAAAAAAAATAATGTCAAAATACATTGGGTTACCATACTTAGTACAGAAACTTACATTTTTTTTAAACCTATACGTGTGGATTATCTTTATATTGCGGTTTCTAGTATTTTTTTATTTGTTTGTTTGTTTTTCGGAATAGTTTGCGCGAGAGACACTTCCAAAGTAGTCAAATGTACCCCCTCCATGTAACTTCTAAAATAAGAGATAGATTAAACTTAAAAAAAGTAAATAATGTGCTATACCTACCTTGTAAACTTTCTCCGAAAATTGGTTTGAAGGTGATCTAGTTAATAGTTTTACTATCGCCATATTAAATCGTATTAACAATTAATTAATTAATTGAAAAAAAAATACACTACTATTAAAACATCGATCAAAGTTACAACGAACTACAAGAACTTTTATATCATGTTACTTGCTGCTACGGAACCCTTCATGGGCGAGTCCGACTCGCACTTGCCGCTTTTTTATATTTAATAAGTGCTACTATATTTTCACACCAATAATAATCTCGTTTCACGATAACTATTCGGAATAAAGTCCGAAACTACTGAACCAATTTGAATGAAAATTTCGACACCGAGTGCAATTGCCATACAAAGTAATAAAAAAAAATAAGATTTTAGGGTATAAAAAATAGATACTGGCCGATTCTCAGACCTACTCGATAAGCACCCAAAACTTCATATAAATCAGTTCAGCCGTTTCAGGGGAGTTTGGTAATAAGCACAGGCACACGAGAATTTTATATATTAGAAGCAATTATTTTTGAGAAAATTTTAAGCATCGTTTTACAGTTCTACTTTGAAATTATTTCATTTCAAGAATAGGGATCAACGAAATAACTGTTATAAATAATTGTAGTACTTAAAAATTTCATAATCTTTTTAAATATAAATCAATGCTCCATGTTCTTGTCTATGCCTTCCGAAACCATTGATCATAGTGTGATGAAACTGTTATTATCATAGACACCTCCGTCGGTTCTTGGCCCAAAAATTCATTTTTTATGGAAGAGAACAAAAGAGTTTACGAATCACCTGATGTGCAGTGATCAAGACTAGTATTGCCAGTCTTATACAAAAGTTTAAGTAAAAAAAGGTAAGATTCTATAAATAAATAATTTTATTTCTTTACACTTTACATAATCATTAACATAATAACAATAACACACCTATGCAATTAAAATAAAATTTATATAATATTAATAATATTCTTTTTTAAATTTATGTGTTTGAACATCTGTGTTGGACTGGAAACTAAATATTGTTTAATTTGATATGTAAGTAAGAAAATTAAATTTAAAATAAACTTATATTTTTACAAGTAATTTGCGGAAGAACGAAACCAACGAAAAAATCATAAATCAGTAAGTTTTGTTTTGATTTAAATTAAACATTTATTTTATATACATGTTATGTTGTAACGATTTTTCTATTATTCTATGCTATCTTACCCCTTGGTGAGATGCCGTGAGATTTCGCTTCAAATATACTTATTCTCATTGCTTTTGTTCCTTTGATATATTATTTGATATTTGTGTTATTCTTTTAATATAATACAAATAATTATTGATTTTTCACCCAGTCTTCATCTAGTTTAATACGATTCATGATATAAAATAGGAGACAATTGCCGAGACAGTCATCACTGGCAACACACACTGGTTGAAAACCTTCATCTTCAGATACTGCGGTATTTGAGACAAAAAGATTTTACGGAGCTTCCGAACGCTGCCTATCCGAGTTGCATATGACGAGTGACCTCTTTTGCGAAATTGGACCTGCCTAACTGAATTATTTGTCAAAGGTAGACGTACTCGTCAACAATTTCGATTTTCGAGAGAACAGTTATCAACTGTTATTATTATTGAGCCCATCAAGCATATGGCTTAAGTCTTACACGGTCTCAGCCATGATTATGCCTGGGAATCGAATTATGATCGTTGATCTGGACCAGGGTTTCTCATAGTCCACGAACGCCAAGCCTAGTGGCTGGTTATACATCTCAGTCTTCTGTATAACCTGCCGCAGCGTATGTATGTGGTCTATGGTGCTAAAGCCTTTTCGTAATGCGGCATTTTCGGGAGGCTGGAACTCGTCGAACCTACGTACCAGACTATACGTAATAACTTTTGAAAACAGCTTTTATCTCAGTCATGTGACTCGGAAGCGAATTGAGTCTAATGGTCTTCATAAACGTTTTATCGCTTTTAAGCGTTTTACTTCTGTGTCACTCTACTTTTGCCCTGACGATGACGGAATTGAATAGCTTCTGTAGGATTTTAAGCACAGGAGTACCACCACCATTTCAAAATCAATTTATTTTACCTAAATAATACTCAATTCTTATAAAATTTGAGACCTGGTGAATCAGCTCTCGGTTTGTAAAGTCGGTAGGACGTGTTAACACACAGATGACAATGTGCTGCGACGGTTTTGCACCCTCAAAATACTCCCTAGTAGGTATATTATATAAAACTCTAAAAATCTAGTTCTGAGTCACATTGACGAGTAGGTACCTACAAGAAAAGCTCATTTAATAGTAAGATTTAAACATGTTGCACGTCCCAGATACAATTCAATTCATATTTATGATGTTTTTCAGCCAGCAGCTGCATTTCAAATTTAAATAAATTTGTTTTTCATACGGTCTCATTGTTTGAGTACCTACCTACCTTCGTACATATACTACAAAAGTATTGTGTAATCAATAATACGAAAGATACTGTCGATAATACAAAATTATTTATGAGAGATTACACAGGATGATGCTGAATTTCGGGAGAGACGCTGACTCTACTAAATAGCTTTTCTGGATTATACCGTGGTTAGGTCTTGCAGACAGTGAAATGAAAGTTCACGCGATGTAGACATATTTTTGAAGTTACTGTGATATCAAAATAACTAGGTAGACCGTGCTTAGCTAAATTCAGCATTATATTTAAATGTATAGATATATAATATGATAAATTTATAGAATTTTCAACCGCAAATTGCTGATGTTTGCCCTTCTACACCGCTCGGTTTGTGAGAATCATTTTACCTCGTAGAGCCGGTACCGGTCGCAGTTTTCCCGAACCGATGCGACTTGGAGACCTTCAAGCTTAAAACCTTTTTGCGCACTTGTCTCCTGTATCAAAAAAAAATGAGTCCCACACAATACTCCAGCAGTCACGACAGCTATAATAGCCTAAATAGATGATCGTATTTGGTACGGCTCAACCGGTTCGGTACCGGACCATATTCGATGGTATGTCACATTGTCTATCGCACCAAATTATTATTATTACTGCCCGGACAGTACCGAGTACGACTCTGGACCAATAATTGGTGTGCGGCGCCCAGCGGACCGTCCATTGCTCCGGCTGTACCAAATCCGATCATGTGTTTAGGCTATAAGCAATAAGATACAAGGTGAAGACCATAACATGGTGTGTATGTCGTGTTCTAAGTAGCTATCCTTAAATTCTTTTTCAAGTGTCTGCCAGTGTATGTATATCACTTATATTGTCTTACACACAACCTATATCAACGTAATATTTTATCATAATATAGTGCCGAGACTTGGGCGATAGTCCATTGAAATGTTACATGTTGTGTGCGTGTCTATGTGTGTTGCATTTTTTAGAGGACGAAATTTTATTTTTAGGACGTGTAGGAGGTCCATAGAAGCTTAACCCCAAGTTTGTGGGGTTTCCGCCCTTGTCCCCCGGTCGCCATTTTGGAAAAAGGGTTGCAAACACCGTTTTCGCGATATCTTGGAAACTATGCGTCCTATAAAAAATTCGTAAATTTCACATAATTTGTAGCAAATCTCTTTGCCTACAAAAATGTTCATATGACTTTTTGCTCTAAGTTTAAAATTAAGGAGTTATAAGCAAAAAAGTGAGAAAATTTCTATAGCAAATTTCTTTTTTGCTCTATAACTTTTTTTTTACAATTTACAAAAAAAATACCATCGAAGAAAAGTAGTTCTGTCGAGGATTACTTCATCGGCAAGATGTCTATGAAGTACCTAGTCTCTGAGAATAACCACATAAAAAAACGCGCCCAGGGTCTCTAAAGATGATAAAACTGAGTTAGACATTTCGTTATGACCGGATTCTCATGAGCATTGACGAACCCGGTCAACTTTGGAGCACTGTAACAGCGTTTTAAATGAAGGAAATTAAAAAAAATACAGAAACAGTTTCCTTAAAAGACCTCTATGTACAAGATTAGTCTAAGGTAATTTTGTAGTAAAATGTATAAAAAAAAGTAATAGAGCAAAAAAGAAAATTTTTATATATATTTTTTTTCACTTTTTAGCTTATAGCTTCTTTAGTTTTAAGTTAAGCGCGAAAATTTTTTGAACATATGTGTATGCAAAGCGATTTGCTACTAATTATGTCTTCACGAAATTTTTGTAGGAGGCATAGTTTCCGAGATATCGCGAAAAGGGTGTTTGCGCCCCTTATTCCAAGATGGCGGCCGGGGGACAAGGGCTGCAATCCCACAAACTTGAGGTTAAGCTTCTATTGACCCCCCACATATGTCCCAAAAATAAAATTGCGTCCTGTAAAAAATGTAATATTCGGGCCTTAAATTGTAAAATTTCAATGGACTACGATTCAATCTAAATATTCAAATGTTTCATTTTTGTACATGAAAATACCTATTCAATTTTATTGAAATTTTTCCCGGCATAGTAAATTTGAAAGTCAGATAATATTATAATGATTTGTGAGATGACGTAATTATTTGCCAAATCGTGACAAAAACATGCTCGTCATTACCGCTCACTGTGTGATTGGTTCAGCTATCGTACCTATTGGAGCGGAAAATTTTACCGAATTTTAGAAAGTTGGATTCTTTGTTACGTGCCAACTTCTGTCTTTTATGTTTTGGCTAATCTTTGTCGCCATCGGCCTTTCATTGTACAAAAAAAACCCCGGTTAAAATTCTCTTGCTGCTGCAAAAGTACTACTAGTGCTGTAGTAGCAGGGCAAGTAACTACTGCTATCGTAACAGTGAACGAACTGTCAATATTATGAAAGATCTACAATATATATATTAACAATATACTAGACTAACGCATAAGAGAAAAGAATATCTCTAACGGAGATATAGTAACATAGAAAACTAAAGCGACTCTATCATCGTAGCTATCTACAGGTCGTAAAAAGTCAACGACGCTTGACGTTAGCTACTTAGTATTTTGAATATTGAACCATTATCAAACACACACACACACAAAATTTAATTGGTGTCGCATTAGCTGGCGGTCAGTTCGTCTACCCTAAATATACACTCTTACGCACACTACATCCGTTATTGCTTTCCTTCAAATATTATATATTATGTACAATAATTAACCTTCCGAAATCGGTAAGACCCTCGGCCAATTCAAGTCAACTTTTTGACTGCTATTTTAAAATATGGAAAGAAATCGTAATGAAATATTTTGAAGATATTAAGCAATTTAAAGCTAGTTTCCTTTTTGACATAGTTTGGTAAATTCAGTTATATTTTATATTTATTTTAATTTTAGGGGCTGTTTCACAATGTACAAATAAAGTAACAGATTGATAGGCTAGGTAAATTAATGAATACATAAAAGTTTCACATATAACAGATTGCGTTTCACTATATTTAATTTCTAGTTGACTTATCTGGCAACCTCGCACTCAATAGTTCCATTTGACGAAATAAACGTATTTAAAAAAAATCTGTTTCTTATATAAAATAATGTAACGCAAGCCGGCTTCTAATGAAAATATTATTTCGTATTTTACAGTTTTCTATTTCTATATATGTATTTCTAAATAGCACTTCTACTACTATTTTCACAATAAAATGAATCATCACAAAATTGTATTCCGCTTCTGTGTAACGTAATTTGAGAATCTCAACTAATCAATTGTCATTAGCCTTTTATAATTGTCAATAAGTCAAAACATAAACAAACCATGTGCGAAACATTATAGTAGAGGAGCCCAAGTGAGGATTTTGGGTTTTATTCGAGTGCGCCAGAATAACATAAGAGGATCAAACTTGCACCTCGTGAAGTACTCCCAACATACCTTAGCCCTGTATATAGGATCGAACGTCTTGAGCAGCCGATCAGATTAGTAAAAAAAAACGATCCGTGGAACCACTCGAGCGTATCAGATTGAGGTACTCGAAAAGTAAATTAATTATTTTATTATTATTTAAGCGGTGTTTCCGGGACGATATGACATGGGTACCTTCAAAAAAAGCGCGTACACCTTCCTTAAAGGCCGGCAACGCTCCGGTGATTCCTCTGGTGTTGCAAGAGATTGTGGGCGGCGGTGATCACTTAACAACAGGTGACCCGTACGCTCGTTTGTCCTCCTATTCCATAAAAAAAATATGTGCAGTAAAGCGTGCGTTCTACCACTTTGTTTGGCCACCCCCACCCCCACCATGCAAACTGGCAGATTATTATTTTCCGTTATCACGTTACACATGGGGCGCATAATGTATGCGTATTAATTAAGTATTTCTTTGTGACCTTATCTTTTACATTTTTGTACATGAGCCCCAACTGGTAACTTTTTTCATTTTAGCATCTACACAATCCAATAGGTGCCCACGATGCTCGAGTAAATTCCTATTTAATATCTTGGTCTCCCCTATCATTATATAAATTGACAATATTTTGTAATATGCTTGTCACTCTGTCTGGCGGTCCATCAGATAACTAGGATAATTATCTACTTTTACATCCGTCCTATAATTTAAATGGCCCTTACCTGACATATCTGTCATGTAAAGTGTCATCACATATAATCATTATAATCTATACATTGTGAAACGCAAATGATGTCTTTATTCAATAGGTAAGTAGCCTATAAGGAATTTATTTGGACATTGTGAAAAAGCTCCTTCGTATCGCATAACTCCGTAATAAGTTAAATACAGCAACAGCTTTGAAAACGTAAAGTTTTACAATTGTGCCAATATTAGGTACTTACTTGAAAACAATGAAGTCATTTTTATGGCAGCTTGAATAAACATGCCATATTATTAAATATATACATTACAAATAGTAATAAGATTTTATTTGTTAGATAGCAAATATTTACATTACATTATATTTAGGACACCCTTATCTGTAACTTTTGAATAATTAACCGTAACACAATATAGCCATGGTAAAAAAGTAAGTTAGCTTAAGCTTTTGACTAAATTGGTACCACCTATTTAAAGGCAAATAAATAAATAGATACATAAAAATTAATCGATTCTACAAAAAATCGTAGCAAGGGCCTGTCGCAAATAAGGTCGAAAATCTAGGGTTAAGATTTTACGTAGTAGGTGCCTAAGTTTTTACGTAGGTCAAATAGATAAAAACTAAAAGGATGAGAAAGCCCTTTAACTTACTGTTTTCACTTTTTATCTTTATCATCAAATCCGTGAGTCAATCCTTTTTATTTTCTGATATGGTATTGAAATAATAATAATTGATCACAAATGTTCGATCTTCAAACAGGTGTTAATTCATCAATCGGCTTATGGCGCTGAATGCCGAAGTATGAACACGAGAAAAATATATTATATTTTGTCCTTCGCCCCTTTTCTTACAATAAAAATGATTTGTTTCAAAATGAATTCCAATAAGTATTCATATCCGGGAACTCCTACTACCACTATACTAATCTTTTTGTAACATTTCGAAATAACAGTGAAATTCACACAACGCTGTGTCCAATGTAACTGAGAGAGCAAATTTTTTAACATCTTTAAGTCATTTTAGAATAAATATAGAATAAAAAAATAAGGATTTATATGTGAAAGGTTATTTTAGAAACAAAGACTTAACTAAACCCTATTGTTATATTATTGATATTTGATACTGTAAACGGAATAATGAGGGGACGTCATCGTGGAAGGGATGACAAGCAGTGGTGGTGTCCGCGAGTCCTTATAAGCCTGTGCGCGCTTCATTCGAAACGAATTATTGATTATCGTGTACTGTGAACTAGTGATCCCAGGGCCCAGGGGATACCCTGGGCCCTGGTTTTTTTTAATTTCAATCTCATCTCTGGTTTAAAAAATAGAATAAATTGTAAAGTGATTGTAATTATTTAATTAAGTTAATATGTTTTTTTTTAGATAAAATTTAAGTTTAAATATTATTAATTTTTATTATTAAAAAATTAATATTAGTTCGTGTTTTGTTACGAGAAATCTTAAAGATTACCTACTCTTTAGTCTTTTTTACGATGTCAATTAACAAAGGTTGGTCCGAACCCACATAAAAACATATTTGTGATATTTTCGTCCTCTTTGAATTTATATACTCTAGGTCACAGCAATAAAACTTCAAAGTTCCAAACGCTAAAGTTTATTTTTATTATCAATAACAGTTGCCTGTCCAGATGGACGAACAGAACCAAAAAAAAAAAATATCAATAACAGTTTATAACAGGGACTGTTGTCTGTTATTCTAAAATAATGTGTTACCTATTGGCATAATATTTACACAGAACGTTCGCTGATGAATGGATATTTTTCTCAATAAATCAAAACAATATATCCCCATAGTTTGTAAAATAAAAATAAATGCTATTGTTCTATAGTGTATTCAAGGAGATAATATTAGGCATCTAAATATATAAATATAATTATATTATAATAGAATCACATGCAGTAATGATCTCATTATTGAAGAATATATTGCACGAGAGACAGAACGGACGGGCTATCGAGTTTCGAATTCGTAGAATTCGCCGTATCAACAAAGTACTGTGACCATGCTAAGCTACCAGCTAGTATTAATTGTTATCGGTGTATGGGTGTAGTAGTGTTGATGTGTTTATTTGTGATTGAACAATCGGGAGCTTATCGTCTCGGAAGTGGCGCTGGGTCCGACATCGGGTCAGTGCTCGCGTTCATTTTATTACCCATATCCAGTAGCTGTTCTTAATATACTCAGTTCGCGTCGCGTTCCTCACTATCTAACAACGTCTGCAACAGCCGGCAATATGAAAGCCCTATATATGTGTTTGTACATTTCATTGTTTACAAATACACTGGCAATTGAAACAGGTAAGTTTTTTGTTTTTATACTACAAACTAGCCATCGGTTCCCTCTTTCCTTAAATAATTTCAGCTTAATGGCTTTAGTTACTGTTGTATATCTAAAATTAAAATTGTGGAAGACTATAATTTTTATTATTGCGCTATAGAGTTGTATAATATGGCACTGGAATGATAGTGTTTCTTTAGTATCAAAATCATATTAGGGTTTTTCTTAAATAACAGTGGACCTAACCTAACACTTATATCTTTCAAAATTCTGTTACTGATATTGAAAAATCTAACATTTTATAATCTTATGAGAATTATAATATGCCAAATGTAACAGTATTGTCGACAATAGTTTTAAAGTCAAAGTCAAATAATAATAAGAAATAAAACAAATTCAAAACCTCTTAATCTAGTTCTTAATGAACCTAGTAGCCTTGAGTCTGAAGGGCTTGGATTCCAGGAGGTGCAAATATTTTTTGCTTTGTGTGTCACTAAAATTCTCACCCAACTGCATATACTTGTATGTGTTAATATTTCACATATCTTCAAGTATTGAATTAGTATACAGTAAACATAAGCAGTATGCAATATACAAACTCTTAAAATACTCTGTTGAAGTTCAAAAGTGGAGAGCAAGTAGGTAACATAATAATTCCAATATTATAATAAAAATGCCACAGTGCATTTTTCAAAGAACTTTCATCCACATATAACAAAGCAGTAGAATGAGTGTGCGGTGAGCCCCGTGAATCATAGGCTCCTGTAATTCCTCTCGTGTTGCAAGAGAATGTAGATGGAGGTGTTCACTTAACACCAGCTGACATATATGCCTGTTTGCCCTCCTTTTCCATTACACCATAACATGTCGTCATTGCAAACTTGTAGATTTTTAGATGTTACTTAAATGTCTATCAGTTTTCAATTAATCAAGTCATATTGTGCTATTTGGCCATATTGAGTAACATTGGTGAAATGTGATTATTGGTAATGGTCAACTGACTAGTGTTTATTGTATTCTATCTACAATATACGGACGACCGAGCCTTGCTCGGATTTTTAAGAATGTACAAAACTTGAACAAAAAAAAACTAATAGGACATCTGGATTTGAACCGGGGTCTTCTGCTTTCCAGATCTCCCAATGTCCCATCTGAGCTATAATAGTCTTGTATTTAGTGGCGAAATTTACCTTTGTATTCTAATGTTATTGTAGCTGTTTCTCATTCAAACATGGATAAAACCATTTTTTTTAAACCTAGCTAGATCGATTTATCACCCCCGAAATCCCCTGCATACTTAATTTTATGAAAATCGTTGGAGCCGTTTCCGAGATTCAGATTATATATATATACAAGAATTGCTCGTTTAAAGATATAAGATAATTATTTGGGTCACAGTAAAATTTTCTATTTAAGATCATTTTATCATTTGGTCTTGCTTGTATGAATCATTTCAATTAATTTTCACTTTGCAGCAATTGAGAACATTGTTCAAAATTGATTTATTGGCATTTATTGTCCATTTATAGATTGTTTGGTACTAGCTAAGTTCTATTTATTCATTTAATAAATTCAAATAAGTTAATACATTTTAAATGTAAATATTACCTTAAATGAAATTCTAATTACTTCATGACTCTGATAAGCAATAAAATAGTAATTTGTACTGAATATCAAGAACATATTATATTTTAAATAGGCCAACTTGCTTAGTATGCATAGTATTCATAATTTATATAAAAAATCAGTTTAGTTCAGTTAATTATTACTTTATATGTATACCTAATTATTTAATATAGTGTTTGATATACATATAATTATTTGACTTTGTTGAACATTGTTGTAATGTTTGATGAGCATGTTTGTTGCATCACTTTACATATTATATTTTAATTGAAATGATTTGTAAATCGAAGAAAATGTAAATTATGATATAAAAGAGTGGCAATGAGTTTCTTGCTACTTTTTCTCATTAGCTCAACTCTTTAGGAAGTAGGTAGATTCAATAATATTTTTTTTTGCATTCATAAGTATCATTTCCGTGACCTACATGAATAAAGTGATTTTGATTTGATTTAATACTTTCTAAGGATTTATCTGAACACAGTAATATTTATTATTTTTACAGATAAAAATATTAAAGTGCATTTTAGTAATGTTAAATAGTAATTTTTTATATTACCCAAATCAATTTAATACGAGATACTTATTTCTGCTTCATTCAAACCAATAATTTATATGGGAAAAGGAGGGCCTGCCACTTGATGGTCAGCGATCAGTACCACCTGTGCTTTATTGAAATACCAATAGAATCACAGTGTTTAAAGTTCTCATGTTCTATTGAAATGAAACACAAGTTCACTGCAAGAGAAAGTTCCTGAAAAAAGAGTGACCTTGCCTTTTAAGTAAGAGTGCCATAATGAATGTGTTAGCTCCTGAGTCTGAATCCTAAACTACAACTGTCATCGCGGATTGGTCAATAACTTTCCATTAGCAGCGAAAGCTTGAAAAGTCTGCTTTCTTCTTAGCCGTTTGGGCCAGCGTGTCATTCTCATAGTGCGACGGCTGAAGTTACCATGGGCAACTTTTGACTAAACCCAGAATTTGCGTGTTACGGACTGGTTTTTTGAAAACTACTCCCCAAATTCGATGAACTGCAAGGATGTCGCTCAGACGGTTTGCCGCTAAATGAATAAGCAAGCACGTTCATAATTGCTCTGTAGAACGAGTTTGCCGTGACGTAAGAACGTCAAAAAGCTCTACTTCAATGGAACGGTGACCCAGAGCCAAACCAAACTACTCTCTCAGTTTTCACAGCCATGATGTCCGCTTTCAACCCGGTCTTCGTTATTTTTGCATAGACATTTTCCATTTTGTAACTTTTCTGAGCCCCTTAATCCTGCCGCACAAACATTTTGATTTCCTCTAGGCGTCTCTCGAGTCCTTTGTCAGGGCCTAAAGGACTACTCCGTAAATAGGACACATATCCTATTGTTGTCCTATTACTATATATATACGTAATAACTGCAGAGATTGGATACAGAAACGTTGTTTTATTGTCTGAAAATCTTGACGCGTTTGTTCTATACGACACCACCTCCTAAAATTCTGTGGTTATCATCTCGTTCATAATGCATATTGAGTATTAATATGAGTGATCTTGCTACAGATTCTGACCGTTAACGTATACCGCCAGCCACGTGCTCTTACGAATTACAACAATAAACTTCGTTTCCCCATGTAAAAACGTTGAGACGTCGACTTACCATACAGAACATAATAGTATGTTCTGTATGGTAAGTCTAGCTTAAATTTTCTACTCGGCTTAACAGGTTCTAAAAGTCAGTATGTGAAACGATTTGACGTACTGACTTGTGACACTTTTTATATAGCTTCAACGAAAATCTAAATTTCCATTTATAAAAAAATGGCTCTGTCGTAAATCCTATTACTCCACTGCTGAATATCTAAATGATCGGACAGCCTGGGACTAGATTGTGATTATTTTATAGCAACTGTACAATATTGTATATTTTTATTGAAAAGAGCGCAAAAAAAAAGAATGCTGGGAGAGTTTCTTGCGCCGCTTCTTCTCTCTCAGAGCGCCATTTGTTTCCGAAGCGGTAGTAGTATCTAGTAGTATAAGAAATGACATCAAAAAGAATTCTAAAGGAATCAATTTTGAGAAAATAAATGCCTTTTATGCCTTTAATCGCATCCTCGGCATAAATCGTGGCACATCATAAAAATCTTTTAGTCGCTCTGACGACATCTATGAATAAATGGGATGTCCGTAGTAACTTAGGTTATTTTTAATTTAGGAAATTAGGGTAAAAAACTAAAGTCTTTCGGTCAAAAGTCGAACTCTCTATCCAGGCGAAGTTTATGACCGCGTACTATGTGTTATAATTTTGAAATCTTTCACAGATGTGCTGAAAGTTTTGAGCGTGGGGACGTCCAATACTCATGGACTGCAGCGATTTGAGCGTTCACTGAAGGTGTATAACCACAGCTATGAGATCCTGGGTCGAGGCATCGAATGGGAGGGTGGGGACATGTCGGGCAGGGGAGGAGGACACAAGATAGTCCTTTTAAAGGAGGCTGTTGAAGAATTGTACAAAAACAACAAGGATAAAAATATGATCATCATGTTTTTGGACAGGTATGTAATAATAATAATATTATAACGTATTGCAACAAATATCTTCATCAAAATAACAATGTTGTTTGTATCAATGATAATATAAAAGGAATAGTATCTCTGCATATTGACGGAAAAGATCATTTTCTATTTTCAGAGCTTGTCTGTCACAAACATAGAAGCTTTTATTATAACTATCAGTAGCCTGGTACACAAACATTGAAAAGATCCTTAAATACTTTGTATAATGCTACACAGTAATTTGGATTTCTTTATCACTAGTGGGAGGCTCCTTTGCACAGAACGCCCACTAGATTATGGGTACTACAACGGCGCCTTTTTCTGCCGTGAAGCAGTAATATGTAAGCATTATTGTGTTTCGGTCTGAAGGGCGCCGTCGCTTTTTCAACTTAATGATCATTCGGTCATTGGACCAGTCATTGAATCATTGTGATTGCGAAGCCGAAACACAGCGACATCAAAGGTTCGAATCTCAGCCGTGATATTTCTGTTTAATTATTTGGTTTTTAAGCTGTGTGATTAGCGAAGAGTCTCCCTAAGGCGATAAGTTCAAGTTTTCACTTCTGCTGGCTTTCCCGGAGTGCAACGCGTTTTTTTACACACCATTGACCACACCGTAACTCAAATCAAAATCACTTTATTCATGTGCGTTGGAAAATGACAAATATACATGTCAAAAAATTACTTTTTTCCCACCTCAATGAAAAGCTGTCGACAAAAGTAGCCGGTTCTCTCCCGGCAAGACGACTTTTGTCCCTCGTAACAGGGACTAAGAGCGAGCTTTTCATCCAGGTGGGAAAAATTATTATTGAATTTACCAACTGACGCAGGATAATTACCACGTCGCCCTGTTCTGACCACTTGTTCAGTGTTGTTCATTGATCTTTTATTTAGAGCTATAAACGTTCCCTCTGTTACTTTGCTTTATGTAGTGTTTTAATTGTGAAAATTATTTCATCAGTGAAAACACACGGGTAGAACTACTTAACCGTAATCATAAAAAAAAATCAATAAAATACATAATTTACCTATATAAATCAATTTTCCATAATATCATTTCGGAACAACCTGTAAGAAATCTAGTAGCCGCGCACTGGTACGAACACCTACTTCGTGCCGTCTTATGCGACCACGTGAAGGTGATTTAAAATGTGTTTTTAATACAGTTGCTCAAAAAGAGGCGTATTGCAGGGACATATAGCGTTCGGAATGTGGGCTATTACATACTCGAGATTTTTCTTAACCTTTTCGAACTCGTGCGTTTTCTTTCCCAACTGTCGCAATACTGTCTATTAAAAAGAAAAAACATACCACAAAATATTACAAAAAAATCATAACATACTCGAGCTTTTTCTTTACCTTTTCGAACTCGTGCGTTCTCTTTCCCAACTGTCACAATAATGTCTATTAAAAAGAAAAAACTTACCACGAAATTTTACAAAAAAAAATCATACAAGTTTTTATGATTCATGCCAATATTTCTAAAGCGAAGCTACTACTTTGTTTCAATATCAGATTTAATGATTTGATTGAATGTTAGGTTATGTTTAATTTTTGTCTCATCTCACTCAATTTCATTTTCATTTTATATCAATAAAAAAATCTACTGAAGACTTGTCTTTATGGGCATAGTTCCTTTTGCCTACCCAGAATGGGTGAAAAAAATCTCTGCTTATATTCTTTTACGGTTGGCGCCATTATCCAAAAATTTTGTTGAGTTTATTGTTTTTTTTTTATTGTTCTATTAAATTGCTTAATTTTTTCGCAACTGTATTAAAAATAATTGTTCAGTACACGTGCGGAAACGTCATTGCAACTTCTTCCGACTGTCATATTTTGTCGGAACTCTTTGCAATGACAGGCTTTCCGCACTCGTAATGAAATATACTATTCCTAAATACATAATTTGTTTGTTTGAAAATTAAAAAATTCAATTATTTATTTTAAATTTAAGAAGTATTTTTTTACGATTAAGGTTAGATAGCTGTACCCGTGGGTTCATTTAATGTCGCCATTATAGCCCTGTCATTTTTTTGTAGTTATTTTGCGTTATTTTCGCGATCGATTTACGGTCGTTTTCAATAACCTATCTATCCTTAGTCTAACTGACTAGAGGTAGACAAATTTATGTTTTTACGCTTACTTATATTTCAATAACCTATCGATGGGACAATAACTTTATTGGACATAACTATGAATATATAAGATCTTGTCAGTAAACGGTGATAGCAATGTATCCGTAACTAGATATACGATATTGAAAACGGCCGTTAGCGGGCATGTCCTATATATCAAGGGGAAGCAGCTTTCTAATTGATGATATTAGAAAGAGTCCTAGCGGCAATCTATTTAGTGAAATTAATGGGCAAATGAGACTTGACATCTTATATCTCAAGGTGACTAGTGCAATTGTAGCGCCGCTCAGAATTTTTGGGTTTTTCAATAATCTTGAAGGTCGCTGTTTTGTAGTGGGCAGGGCGTATCAATTACTATCAGCTGAACGTTCTCGTCTCTTATTTTCATTAAAAAAAATATTGTCTTGCGATGAAAATTTTTGTTTCGTCATAGGATTACAGCCAATTCACGGCCGCCTTGATCTTTTATGGTTTTCGACTGAGGATGTGTTGATATGAGATATATTGAGTATGAAGACTATCGTTTTGAAAATGATCGAACCCTAAAAAGCCCTATTAATTGTGCAAGGCAACCACTGCTGTGATTTAATATTGACCCGAAAGAAATAATAGTCGACATGGCAGTAAAATTTTTCAATTCTAAAATAATAAAGGCATTCCAAATTTAAATTTTGAAAAATAAATTTTAAATTTTTATTATTAACTTAAAATAGGTATTTGATTTTGATAATTCTATAATATATTGTCTTTCTTAAAGACAAACAGGTAACACGTAAGTCGTTTTGTCATGTGTTTTTTCCCATTTTAATAAATTATAGCAAGAAAGCTATTTAAAATCTTGACTAAATAATTCTTATAAACAAACTCAGGGAGTAATTGTCTCAATACATATAACAATTACAACTTTAAAAAAAGTTTGTTATCTATTTTTATCTCAAGTAATGAACACTGTAAGGTCAGTTGCCAGTTGGTAATAGAAGAGATTATTATTAATTATTATGGCGATCATTCTATTTTAATTTAAATATATTAATTGTAATACTACGCCCTGGTTGAATGTAAATATAAAATTTTCGATGATTTCGATGTTTACTAAATACCAGGTCGCTTGGGCCTTTAATAAGGTACCATACTGCCGTATGTTTAATAAATAAAACTAGTTCGTCAATTCGTTCAATGGAGTGTGGTATGAAGGAGAGCCCTCCGGCCCGCGGCGTCTGTGGCACTGCCATATGCCACACTATGGTACACACACATATGGTACACTTTGCACTTAGGCACTTAGGCCTATCACAGACGACGCGATAAAAGTCTGATACACAAAATATCCTCGTAGATCTGACAGACCGCGTCGCACCGCGCCGTTCAAATGTGAGCCAAAGTAGTGATTGTTGTGTATCATGGCGCTAGACATCGATGTACCGATGCTGATTTAAAAAATAGAAAACAGACCAGCACTGTAAGATAGATCTTTGGCAGAGTATCATGACAGAAATTTAAAAATAAAGTTTAAGAACTGACTGTTTGATATGAAACAGTCCCTTTAATAATCATTCTGAAAGAATGGGATGAACCCAATATTCTCTATTTCTTCTTTATATCTCAAGTGCGAAATAATACACCGAAATCTCTGTACTTCCATTGTGTGTACATCCCTACAGTTCTGCCGACAAAAGGACTAAAAGTGTATTTTATTTGGCCCACAATGCAGACTTTTTGTATGCCGTAGACTCAGTAGTACAAAAAGTGTGTCATCTGCGATAGGCCTTAATGAAATTTTATATCAAATGAGTACTTTTTACGTTAAAATCGTATAGATGTTTCTGTGACAACCCTAGCATATTTAGTGCGACTAGACGTCGAGACTGCGTTGCGGGTATAGCAATAGCGGTAGAACAATAGTATAGCAATAGCGGTAGAACAATAGAGTTGAAATTATGATGTATTTATGACACATATAGACACTACTACTGCATGTTCTCAAAGATTATCGCCGTGGGCATTCAGTATTTGATATTCTTTTATAAATTATAGATGTGCATATTGATGATATACCTAATCCTACTAATATCTTCCCTTTCTTGGCGTGCGTCCCTGCTGAATGGGATGTCGCTATGCCAACTTAATGGCTGACAAGCTTGCCCTGCATGTTTCGGTATGACAAGCCTCTCTGTTATTCCTATTTAAACATTTTATTGAGATAAAACCTTTAGTTGCGAATGCAACGAGCATTAAACCTGCAATATCCAACCACGCTGCACTGCTTCACGCTTCTGACATTCCTTAAGACGACACTAAATGCCAGCGACCTTGAGCGATATGAGTTCACGGCTGCCGGCCCGCCATCTATGTAACAAAGCCAATATTTTCAAAATTCTTGCGTGGAAAACAGTTTATATGCTTACAATCCTCGTTATTCACTACTAATCTGAATAAATGAACCTACACAAAAAAGTACAAGCTATAAGAATAACTTTTCTGAGAGAAATACCAAAAAAATGCATCACGCCATGCCAAAAAACTTGTTTAACTTCAAAGAAATGTGGTAGTTCAAAAAGGCTCGGCAGTGTTAACTATAACCAACAGCAAGCATTAGCAACCTACAAATAAGACTTAAGGATATGTGTAACAGGATTAAGTAGTGTTCATACCTCGAAATGCTATACTTTCACCACAAAACTTGTCTAAAAACACCATGTTTGTGTTTTCTGCTTACTCTTCGCCTTAAAACTCACGAACTACCGTACTGTATGTAAATATGGATATAATAGTCTGACCAAATTCACGCCCATACAGTTAAATGACGAAACACTTGCAAAAATTTAATATTAACCAGAATATTTTTAGGTATATGAAAACTCACCACCGGCCTTCCATCCAATTATTAATTTGTTTTTTACCTATATAGATAGATATTCATAAAGATTATGATATTCGTATGTTCAATTATTTTGTATGTTTCGGCGTCGGCGTTTTTGTAGGTACCAATCTCTCAAGTTATTCAACAGACACGCCTAATATCAATTCCAGATGCTGTCAGTGAGACACAGTATTTCTTAGCCAGGCCGCACACTAGACATAATCTGTCGCGTGCAAATTGTTGCTACGTTTTAATCGCGCCGCATAGTTTTCCGTGCGATAGAGCCGCTATATAAGTTTCTTTGTTGTGTGTTTGTATGTAAAACGGGAGCGTTAAATGAGATGTGGTTGAAATGACTCCATAATTTACTCTTAAAATTATTATGTCTGGTGTGCGGCCAACTTACGTTTCCAATATTCAGCCTGTCTCTTACTTGAGATAAAAATCGTAACTATCGTTGACTTTTCTGTCCCAATAAACTTATCGACGGTAACTCACCTTATCCGTACACGCTGTGTGTCAATGGGACGATGGACGTATAGCTTAACAGCGATAGAATTTTGTATGAAAATTTCAAGTCACGCGTCTTAATATAAGGCGATAAGAATGACTTATCAGCTATATTGGGACAGCTTCAGATTATTAACAGCTAATTACTGACAGCAGAAGGTAGTAACTTATCACTATCTGTAGATTGTATATTGGGAACGGCCGTTAATTATCAAGCTGTTGTTATCAATAGAGCACGGGACTCACTCGATGGTGGTCAATCCGTCTTGCCTATTAAACAAAAAAGGGTATTCAACTCTATATGTGTAATATAACATGCTTACTGAATCAATCGAATGTGTAACTGGATTACCGCATACCTATCATATTATATATCATGCACTCGTTGAAATACTAAACGAGTACTTGCCTATACTATTATAGAAATTAAATATTTATAGCTTTTTATAACGCCCATTCACAATCGACTGGTAGCGATATAAAGATTGAATATATTTTGGATATTATTAAGACTGGTGAATCTTGGTAAACTATTTAAAAAATAGTAAATGTTTATCCCAATGTACATACTTAAATATATATAACCCTAGCTGACACAGCAAACATTGTATTTCCAATTAAAGAAATAAAAATAATTCAATAATTAAACTTTTTAGGGCATAAATAATAGATGACGACCGATTTTCAGACCTTCCAAATATAACGTATATAAAATGCAATTTCTAATTATTATTATTGTATTCGATTGCTATCTTGCAATCCTATTGCGGATCTGTGGATGGAACAGAATAATTTAAAAATGGAGTTAAGTTAAAAAAAGGGGTTGAACGTAGAAGGGCGAAAATTTCAAATGCTGAATCATAATAAAATAAAAAATTAAAATTGTCATAAAAAATATTTAGGAGTGGGTTACCCTTATCATTTAGGGGTGTGAAAAATAGATGTTGGCCGATTCTCAGACCTACCCGAAATGCATTGAAAATGTTCAGCCGTTTCGGAGGATTTTGGTAACGGTTATCACAGATCGCCTTAATGGGAATATTCGTTTAAATTCTGTCGATAATTTGCCATCAGATAATGTTATACCGCCTTTATCAATTCCATATGATTGTGTATTTGATATGTCTGTTGTGTACTTACGTAGCTCTCACGGAGGCTGTATGGACAGCTCAGCCGCTCACTCGTCGAACTGGTAAGAAATGTTGTGAAACCGCACCGCTAAAGCGATGCATTATACGTCCGAGTGTGTAATTAATGTTGGGAGCTTGTCGGGTCTTCCCGATTGTCCTCGCGCCCCGCCAATGGTGATGGAACTCTATGGAACACTACGCCAACTTTCCTTTCTAACTCTGGTGATGGTTTTGTTATTGAAGTTGTTGTGCATACCATTGATGTAATATTCAGTTTTATGTTGCTTATTATTTTCATTTATTCACCCGCGAACAAATCCATAAGCTACAACAGACCCGAAGAGTGGTCTCTGCCATTCTAAATATTTTCATTAGCCAAACGTGTTGAATAATTACTCGTGTTGGAGCTGACGAAGGGATATATTCTTGTTCATCTTTGGGATCATTAATAGATATCTTTTTATTTAGCCGTCCAGAAGTTGATTGTTGAAGACTAATGCGTTGTGTCATTAGAAGAACCTTGGGGATTTTGTTTTTTAACATGCTTGGTTTGAAATTTAATTTTTCATGACATTTTAGTATATGTATCGCATAATTATATAAAATTCGATGTTGTGTGCCAGTTACGACGTGATAGTGACCGGTGGACCCAAAGACATCCTGGATCGATTCCTGAGGTCTGGCCAGCGGATCTTGTTTGCTGCGGAGCCGTTCTGCTGGCCCGAAGCTTCTCTCGCCGACCGCTACCCGCCAGGAGGGGAACCCAGCCCTTACCTTAACTCTGGAGGCTTTATCGGTAAACATCCTTTGCGATATTAGAAATTTAAAGTTTTCCCTTCGCTTCCACCAACTCCAGTATAATACGTAGTGATTGCATCACAACACCTTACCTGTGCCTTTTAGATCTAAAACCTTGAATAAAGATTTTCCAAAATATCGTAGTTATCTTACAAATTTGCTGTGCCCTACAGGGTCATCAATGTCAGTACTGCATAAGATATACCACCATATTAAAATAGCATTGTAGACTGCAATGAATTTATTGAGTATTGTGTTACGGGACTGTACTGTTGTTACTGTTGTTAAGAATCCGATCCTCCAATGTATGTTTCTCATAAACGGCAATAGTAACAGGCAATAGTGTTATATCTTGTAAGATGAATAGAACCATTGATAAGATTGGATAGACCACATTTTTTTTAGAATTAACAGTGCTGATATACTAAAATCATAGTCTGGTTTCAACAGGGCATACACTAGATTGACACTCTGTATATATATTGAACATTGTTCGTATTTATCAGGCCACCTGGAAGAAGTGTGGGAGCTGTTGAATGCGAAGCCTGCGAAGAAGGCGGCGGATGACCAGCTCCATTATACCCAATTATATCTGGACCCGCATCTGCGCAAAAATTTGAGAATCGGTCTCGATCATACGAGCTCTATCTTCCAGAACCTCAACGGTGCCCTCTGTAAGTAAATATAAGTACTTGATAGGTCGCATAAGGCTCGAGACTAAAGAATAGCACTCAATCTATTTTTAGCAATATTAAACGGAGGGTCCCTTCAATCAATCCGAGTAGGGTTTTTCGATGTGTCTAGTCCTCCGCCAAGCGGTCGAATAAAATTAATTAGTCGTTAGATTATCGGATGAATAACATTAAATTAATCGTCCGCTAAAGCTTTTTCAACATCTCCCTTCTGTGAATTTTTATTTACTTATTTCACGACCATGGATACTCGGTCCTTCAGTCGGAAAGTAGTTTGTAAGTAGCGGCGCTGCATAATTTTTTTTTCCAATAAAACTCCACATTTTCCAATAAAACTACCTGTCCATCTCAAAACCTCTTTAAATCTTTACATATCTGTATTAGAGTTAAATGTGACGGTAGAACTATGAAAGTAAGTCCTTGTAATATTAGTTATAAGAATTAGTTATATGAACTATCATAGTACATTTTATTTGATACGTCTGTTGTGTAAATAGCTCTTACGGACATCATGCACAGGGCAATGCAGGAATCAGGACCACTTGGTGAGATATATTCTGGCTGCTGTGGAATTGATGCTTATAACAATCAACGTGATTTCTAACTAACGAGACACTCGGACCAAAACATAAGTTACACAATTAGAATGTTCTGGGCGTAAACACCCGAGAATTCCTGGCAGGACAGAGAAATTGACCTTGAATAAAACATGTTAGGCAAGGCCACTTGCCTTGCCTAATGAACATCCTAACTGAAGTTACAAAAAACAGGAGAGCGGTGTTAAAATGATGTTAAACTAAATCTGTTAGAGGGGTTCACCTTAAAGAAACCTCACCGTCTCCGTTGATATATTAAAATTATTTTTTTAAATCAAATTAAACGTTTGAAGCTAAATTTACGAAACTACCGCAGAATTCTAAATTAGGGATAATGCTACTTAAAGGATTAATCACTAATAATTCAGAGCTTTTCTAGGTGTTAAATGCTGATTCAGCATCCACACTCCATCTATATTAAGAACAAGTTCTTACTATAACTTTTACAATTCGCCCAGTTTTTGATCTTGGAAATTTGAATACGGCTGAAACTTTATTTGGGTCTGTTCGAAGACCAAACTCATCAACAACATATACTAAATATTTTAAAACCTCTCTAAAAAAAGTAGATTTCAAAAAATTTACGTTTAAATTAACAAAATTTAAGCTTTTCCAATACCATATTTAACAATAATAATGTGAGTTTCAAAGCTAGTCGAACAAATAACAACTCAACATCGCTACAAAAATTGTGATTAAAAAGTCTATCCATTAATCTTTGTTGTCTTGCAGGTGCTCCGCAAAGATCGAAAGGCACCTTTGAAAGTGGTTTTTCTTGTGAATCCATATTTAATGGTATTTGCCAAAATGCTGAACTTAAATCAATAGAACATAGTACCGTAACATAGTAACTTCTTTTAAACTGTCCAAAATTTGTATATAAGCGATTGCATAGGCATTGTCTTTCGTATTGTTATCCCGTATTAACCTTTCCGCAATCCTAACAAAATGTCCAATCATTGATAGACTATTATCCAAGTCACCTAGAGTATGAAATAAATCTATCACAGCTTCATGTTTGCTGTTAACAGTTCTATTATTTGTCTGGTCGAGGTCTGTGGATACATAGGAATCATTGTTTATTTCTCTTGTTAAATTTTCAACCTCTGTGTTAAAATGGGAGGGGTTCTACATGTTTTGGTGTTGAGCATTGTATTGCACATCGATTAATTCTAGAGCGAGGGCTATGAAAACATGATTGATAATTTGTAATTAGCCCATCAAGATCTGCTATGATTAAGCGTTGCAACTGATCAGACTTATTTTTAGCTTCCAATATTTATAACTTTATTACTTTGTGTAACATTAGCACTTGAAGAAATGATTTCACTTCGCGAACGAGCAAGAAATCTTTATGATATTTTTAACCGACTTCAAATAAGAGGGAATTCTCAATTCGACGGTATTTTTTTATGTTTGTTACCTTAGAACTTTCGTCTGGTTGAATCGATTTCGATGATTCCTTTTTTATTTGAAAGCTGGTGCTTCCCGTGTGGTCCCATTTAAATTTAGCCAGTTTTGACAATGGCATCCGGAGAAACCCATAAATATCTTAATTTTGCATCAAGTATGTGCGCGATAAATTGACGAATAACTCAATATTTGTAACAAGTCATTTTTACTGTTGACCAATCAGAGCAAAGCATTTAGTTTATTTAATTTTAAATTTGCTAAATTCCAATAAAAAAATCACCACGTTACACTGGTAAAGACGCGCGGCGCGTTGGTGGTGGTTTGAGCTGGGGTGCTTTGAATTCAGTGAAAGCACATGTTTGTTCCATATTTTGATTTCCTTTTTAACACGGTGATGGGATTAGTTTGCCTGTGTGTCAGTTTGATTTTGTGTTTTGCAGTGAAAAATATAAACGCATCTGATACTTTACTTTCATAACTTCCTAAACAATCCTCAATATCGAATATGCCCTCGCACAATGTCTAATTATATGTCCACCATCGTAAATATGTATACCTAGGCTTATAATGATTGATATAAAAATGAATTACTTGTGAATATAACTATTACTACTTTTGTATTGTTGAAGTGTCAGACCACACATCATCATCATCATCGTGGTGGTGATGATGATGATGATGTATGCTCTGTAGCGGACGTGCAGTTACGGGTGAACGTGACGTGGCCGGTGGTGGACAACGTTAGCACTGGAACGAGGCCGCTCGTGCTGCACGGCAACGGGCCTGCCAAGTTTGCGCTCAACCGTCTCGGGAACTATGTGGCTCAAGCCTGGTCTCCCACCGAAGGCTGCACGCTCTGCCAGGAAAAGAAACTCCACCTTGAGGTAACTCATATTCTTACTATGCAATTACGAAATAAGAAGGTAGCTAGTTACCAAATAAAAGTCATCTACAGTTTTTTTTTAAGTTTAAAAAAGGCTTATGCTCTTTTCTTATTTTTCGTAAACTAGGCTAAGGAACATCGTTTCATTAAAAGTTAATGTAATGTATAAGTACTGAGCTTCATGTTAGACGTTATTCTGTATAATATTGATGACCAAGAGGAGGCCGCTAACGATTTCTACAAGGATATAACGACAACGTTGATACCCTCAACATACCCGAGAAGTGGAAAGCAAAATTAAAACATTAACATTTTTGCAATTTAAATGCATATCAATTTTGGAAAATAAACGCATATTGATCCAGGCACATAGTTTGTAAATAAAGTATTCCATCAAAATATACAATATCCAAATTAAACACTTAATGCAGAAAACTTAAGACATGGATGCATAAATGACTTTTTTGCCTCTCGATTTAAACGGTCGTGGTTTTCACGGTCATGTATTGCTTACAGCAGACTTTTCGCGTTATTATTGTACAGAGTATTTTCAGTAATAAATAATACACTTTCGGATTATGTGTCACCTAAATAAGATTCAAAAAAAGATTTCATAAATTATATTGCATTTCAGTTAATAGACATAAAACATCGATAAATATATTTTTGTACTTGCAATGCTTGTATTATTTGCTACCGCGGGCAGAGTTGGTATGTTAATAATAAACTGATTTATGAACTACATAGATTGACGAGGTCGTAAAATCTGTTCCCCAAACATTTAATAGGAACGACGCCGGTCATTGCTCTCGACATTTGTTGTGAGTTATGAAACATTGTCAAAGCTCGGTACAAGTACTCTAGAAAAATTTGAGTCATGTATCCATTTCATGTACGATTCCTGTAGTATTGTCCCCTTTTGTGCTGCAATATATTCTAATAGCTGCACTACTAATCAGTGTTTTTAGCAGCTTTCAGACCGATTGTTTTTACGCACTCTGTATAACGATCTATTGTATTTTCTCATGAAGCTAGTTATACTAAGGGAGGGAATATTTTCATGAATTCCAGTAGAATTTCTTAATAAGAGAAGGACAAACGAGCGTACGGATCGACACTTGGGGATTCACAGGAGTGGTGCCTGCATTGTAGGAAGCTATATGAGTTTTTGATATAGGTACCCATATCGTATCGTCATGGAATCACTGCGCAAATAAGTTTCTTGAAAACTGCACTGTGGAGGAACGCCACAAATCCAAATGGTGAGGAGGATATCCTAGGTGTGTCCTGCTATGCGAAGGTGGAATCGGAGGCAGGGATTAGGTCAAACAGCTCTTCAGAACACTAGCCGTGATAAATATTCTCGGGGTAGAAGGCACATAATGCACCAACGTCTCTACGAAACGCCAAGTGATTCTTGGCAATTTGAGCAGTTCTGAGTCCGCTGAATGGTCCAAGCTTCAACAGAGGTGCATCAGACCAGGGGTAATAATAAATAAATAAGAATAATAACTCGATGTGGCCGGACTTGTGTTTTTTATATCGCTATAATGTAGGTGGCATTGAAATATATCTCTATTAATGATCCCAGTTTCTTGCAAGGCAATTTAGTCATTAGACGAGGCATTTATGAAGGGGCTATACGAGAAATGGTGTTTTATTTGTTAATTCGTCGATTCTCTCCTACAGATTATACGTACGAAGGATCAATTGGATCCTATTATATATAGATGTTTAATAAATTTTTGGTAATAATAAGCATTTGAATGTGCAGGAGGAAGAACTGCCCCAAGTGATGCTGGGCGTGTTCATCGAGCAGCCAACACCCTTCCTGGAGGAGTTCCTGAATTCAATCCTCGATTTCGACTATCCCAAAGTAAGCCAAAACGAATCACATGAACAAATAAAATTAATTACATGTATTATCAGGGCAATATGTGAGCAAAGCTACAATGGTAGAGCGGCTCGGGAGCCACGCGGGGAGTGGGGTCTCTTGTTTCTATGCAGACAGGTACTTAAAACGGCAAGTCGCTAGATTATGTAGAAAAAGAAATATGAGTATTTTTATTTCCCATGTGGTATTTTTTACCCGGTAGCGACGAACGCCGGGTTATTCACTTCATAGATTCTCTAATCATCACCTACGGCAAATGTCACTGCAAGTCCACGGATAAGCTTATAATGTTATCGGCCTTCTTGGGCATGTATTACAGTTATACACATCAAATTCCTACTAGCACTCTTCAACAGCGTGTTTCGTAACAGACTTTGCCCCGCAAATACACTTTTTGGAACGATCAGACGGCTGTTATATTCTCTTAACAAATACATCGTAAGGACCTTCAATTGCTTGTGTTGCTGATATCTAAGATCGGCGCCGTCGGCCTTTTTATCGACACGTCCATCCTAACACCTTATTGAGGAGACGCGCGATTACGGGAACGCCTGTTTTGGTCAGCGGAAATGTAGATCAGCGGTCCGTCAATTAGATATCAATATCTGTTTTTCACGTATCGTAGGCGGAGGTTTGAGTTAGCCTCCTTACTGTACGCTTAAAACCCAATCGCACCCTATACTCAGCTACGCTGGAAAAGCTATTTTGAACTAACAACTCTAAAAACTAGTCTTATATTTGTCTTAAATATATAATAATATTAGAAAGCAAAAAAAAGTGAAGATATTTTTTGTTTTTTTTTTTTTTTTTTTTTTTTTTTATGCACTAATCTACCAGGACCGGTTTGAATAAATAGTACATCTCAGCTAGAGTTCAATATTGGCTTTTATTTCATTTGTATTACTATCCGAGTGCGCTGCCGTTAATGATTATACATATAGATGTTATATGAGCGCAGGATAAGCATGTTAATTATGTTTAGATTTTTTATTTAAATAAAAATCATCTCGAAAGATATCGCATACCTCAACAGCGACCGTGTTCAGTTCACCCGACTAAAGAGACATAGTATGACTAGCAGCATACGTTTTGAATAAAACAACCAACAATTGAAACATATGGTCAATGGGTCAACTCAACTCAACTCAGAAATAAATTCAACTATAAGTTAATATCCCAGCGCAAGCTGGCGAAAGTATAGCTCATTGTTGGAAATTACCAACAGATCACGACAAGACTTATTTCAGAAATTCAATGACATTCTATATATATGTAGATAATCGTCACGTCGAATAAAAACAAAGCCGAAATATGGAACTTTTCAAATTACTCCATAATAAACTTCGAATACAGAATATCTATACATTGCCCATTTACTCCAGTTGTTAAAAATATTCTTGGGTAATAAACAGCAATGTAAAACATTAATCAGTGTACATTCGATTCGGTCAGTGACAGCTGACACACGTCTAAAAGTGTGCTTACATTGTTCCACGATCGGCAAGTGCCCCCGCGTCGCAGAGTGCCATAGATCGGCGCCATCTTGGCGCGCGCGGAGCGTCTATTTTAGCGTATTTATTTTACGTGCATCAATAGATTGCTTATAATTAGGATGATATGAGAGAATATATATAAGAAAACTATTAAAACCAGCTATGAGACCATGCAAAATAAACTATTTTATAAACACAATGAGAGTCAGAACTTGTTCAGGGCGTAGTGTGCCAAACGGCACTTCCGATTTTGGTTTAAATGAAAAATCTAGTGCCAAATGGCACTGGTCGATTTTGACAGGCTTTGCACGCTTTTGCTGTGCCGCTATCAGACTGAGAATGATGTGTAAAGAACGCCATTGCAGAAATTACATAACTTTTAAATACGTGTTTGACTTTGAGTGTGTCCTCTTTTTGTGGATGTGTAGAACAAGATCCAGCTGTTTCTTCACAACAACGTGGAGTACCACGAGGAGCAGGTTGAGAGTTGGTGGCAACAGACAAGCGCGTTCGCCGCAGCCAAGCGGGTGCGCTCCACTGACCTCACCAGAGAACGGGACGCGCGACGACTACTGCAGTATGTATCCTGCTTATACTTAATTTATAATGACTTTACCACTCTTTAGGTTTCCAAAAGGAAAATAAATAAGGAACCAGATAGTTAAGACTCCAGCTGTCCGTCCGTTTGTCTGTCAGTAGCTCGCTTACCAGTGGTTGCACAGGATGCCCGCTAGATTATGGGTTGGTCGTTGTGATCAACGGCGCCTATTTCTGCCGTAAGGCAGTAATGTGTAAACACTACTGTGTTTCGGGCGCCGTAGCTAGTGAAATTACTAGGTAAATGAGACTTAACATCTTATGTCTCAAGGTGATGAGCGTAATTGTAGTGCCGCTCAGAATCTTTAGGATTTTCAAGAATCTTGAGCGGCACTGCATTGTAATGGGCATGGCGTATCAATTACCATCAACTGAACGTCCTTCTCGTCTCGCAAAAAAAGCAGGCTATATAATATCATAAACCGCAAAAGATAGATAGTTGTAATTTGAAATATATATCCGCTATAACATCAAATACCCTTTAATGTAATGATAGGGAATGGTGTTGTGTTCTAGGTAAGTCCGTATTTAAGTAAAGCTACCGGTATTTTATAGACCTATCCACATATAGATGTTGTGAAGCAGTGCTGCAACGTAACTTTTTGTTTAAAGGATACGATGGCACAGTTACATACTTCTTTTATTACCCACACTATTTAAAGGTTAATACATATAGTACAGATCTAAAACTGTAGTTATATTCAATAGAGAATAGGAGATAAGGAAACAGATAAAAACGTCTTTCCTCTTTAGGTTTTAAGTCGCATACATGCTTATTTAGAATGTTGCTTTTATTAATCTGAAAACATTTTATGCTGAAAATTTGTAAATAAAATAAATGAATAATATTTTGAAGTAATTTGTATGCTGTTCGTTGCTTTTAAAGCGCTAGTGTATTACAAAATATATAAGATTATTTATTTACGTCTAGATAGATTCTCTTGCTGTTAGACAACCGATGAAAACCGGCCAGGAATATTAGTTTAGTGTGCGTGACAAGCTACGTCTTAAACTCGCGATTTGTATGACACTTTGTGTTAGTTTGCGTGCATTGCTCATAATGGAGGTTAACTCTAAACTCAAAAACACTTTTTTTCGATGTTTCACAGCAGTCTATCTAGACCACCGACCTCTACTATATACCACTGGACTGGCGGCCGTCAAAGTGCTTTTGGGCCTGTTTGATATTCGCCATTTTGGCGCTGTTGGTTATGTAGCGAGAGTCTGCGGCACTAAACCTATTGAAGACAACCTCAGCAAACATCGACAGATCGTGGGAAACTATAACGTTGATTCTCGGAGTTTAAATAACACGGAAAACGTAACAATCAAAGTGCAAAATGCAGAGTATTGTACTTTCCTTCACAGCTACTTGTATTATACGTCAAAATAAGTTCTCTGGACTCTCGCGAACGGCGCTTCCAATAGGCACAAAAAATTGCTGTCAAACATATGGGAACAGACTGTACAGTGGTTTTTTTCCACGGTCCATTTGTACAGGTCAGTGATCTAGACGTTTAAATGTTCTAAGCAATGTATATTTGTCTTGTGCGCAGTGATCGGTGCGTGAAGAGCGCGTGCGAGTACATGGTGAGCTTGGACAGCGTGGCGCGTCTGCAGCCCTCGACACTGCGATATCTAGTCTCGACCGGATACGACGTGATCGCGCCGCTGCTGGTCCGTCCCGAGCAAGCCTGGTCTAACTTCTGGGGCGCCGTGGGCTCTGACGGCTACTACGCCCGCTCGCCTGACTACATGGACATTGTCAACCGGAATATCAGGTAACAATGACACACGTCACTCAATCCGACTAAAGTCAGGTCGACTATAAGGCTGAGATGTATAGACCGTACTAAGACATTACTCAGCTCATTAACTCAGCTGAGTTTAAGCTTAGTATAATCTTTGACTTCGTTTTTATAATCGTTTTACAGCTGAAATTATGCTAGCTTAAGCTAAGACAGCCCAATATAAAAGTCAAGTTCTCGTTTTATCATAATCAGGTCTTATGTAAGTAAAGTTTGAGCAAAGTCTAAGTACACTCTATAGATCAAGGAGGTCGTTTGTCATAAAAATCCTAGACGATTCTGTTTTCAATCGAGCCACAGTGCCTCATTAGTAGCAACTTCTCCACTGTTCTTTGAGAGATATTTAATGTTAACATATAAAATTGGTATATATAACCCCAGAAGTGAGGGGTGACACTTAAATAATTTCGCATGAATTGCTTTATTTATCAGTACAAAAGTTCTAGCATTTATGTGGTTAAATACAATACAATTATTGCGCTATCGTACACAAAAATGACAATTTATATTACATAAAAAATTCAACACTTCAGAACTTGTACAATTATTTTACGTTGAAAACTTTATCTCTCAAAAAAATCAACTTTCATCCATAATTTCAACCAATGTCTTACGAATTTTCGATCAGGTCACGTGTCCTGACGCGACCTTAACATTTTATACCAAACCCAAGAAAAGTGTTCAAAGCCGCTAAGAAGTTTTCACTTCAATCCCAAACTGTTTAGATTTGAAAGAGCGACATCTCAAATCAATTTCCTAATATGTAATTGTTGGGGTTGAGCAGACTATCGACTGTAAAGTAGATCCTACTACCTGAGAGTTGAACAAGACACACCAAGATTTCTGATACATGCGTCACTCGAACAGTTGGCTCAGTTGGTATGAGCCCTCGGACGGAATCCGAGAGGCGCGGGTTCGAGTCCCGCTTCGTCCGTAAATTTTGGTATAATATAAATTTGCATATTTAATGTTTAATGACTATTTATAATACATATTTACTATACTATATTACATATATACTAAGACAATTATGCGATTGCTAAAGATGTAGTTTTATATAATTAATAATAATAATAAGTCATTTATTCCATAACCCATAGATAGTACAATCAAATGTTAGTAATTTAAAGTTCTTAAAATCTAGTGTTAAATTTTATTTAAAGGGACCAGTTTAATTATTTATTCTATATAACTTTGGTTATGGACCCCATTTTGGGTATAGGCCTCCCCCAACTTTTTCCATTTTTCCCTATCCTTGGCCTGATCGATCCAGTTTCTCCCCACCGACTGCACGATGTCATCTGCCCATCTCTGCTTTGGTCCTTTCCATTTGGTGGTCTCTATTGTCCACCTTCTGTCTGTGAAGCGTGCAATGTGGCCAGCCCATTGCCACTTCAATGTTAGCGCGTGTCTTAGTGCATCGGTAAGCTTGGTTTTCTTTCTAATGTCTTCACTACGTACTTTTTGTAGTTTTCTGATCCGCAATATGCTTCTCTCCATTGCTTTTTCTGTCTTTTCTATTTTTTGTTCTATTTCTTTTGTGAATGTCCAGGTTTGACAGCCATATAGCAGGCATGGCATAATACAAGTTTATTATAATTATCTGTCGCTAATACTGGATAAGTAAGTATAGTTAACAAGGAGAGATTTATTTGTGTTCGGAATGATTCTTTTCAAAATTGATGTAAAAGAAAACCATTGGAAAAACTTCAATAATTTGGCTCGAATGAAGGTCCCAACCAGGTTAAAAAAAAAAACAATTTAATTTTGTGCACAATCTTAAAGCGAGCAACAGTGATTCTTCCGGCACTAATAACGAAAATCACCTACAGGGATGACTCTAGACTAAATGCCGCAAAAAGTAGAGTCCTTAAATATGTCGGATGTTCATTAAATGACAGAATCTAGAGAAACAGTGCAAAAGGTGAATTATTTAGTCATTCGATTTTGTAGAAATTGAGATTGAGGTGATAATGATATTGAAAAGAGTGTCATAGACAAGATTAGAAGAAAACTTGTCAAATTAAGAACTTCGACTTAAGCTTAAGAGCTTATTGTAAATATTAGTTGAATATGTATTAATATTGAAGGTTTTAGTTAAAAGCAAACAAGAATAATAATAATAATAAAATACCAAAGCAGTCAAATTGTATTTTTTTTATAAAAGAGTCTACATTATAAGAAAGACGCCGGTCGCAAGCCTGGTCTACCTTTATCATAGATCAATCATCAATAATTATAGAAGGCAGACGCGGACGTACTCTATTTCGTTCCATAGCATTATTCCGCCGTCATTCGCCATATGTGAATATGGCCTTAGAGATGCGTTGCGTCTTTAAATTTGGTAGACTTGTATTAAAACTTGATAAAATAATGCTTTAATTTTATTATTGTATTATATTATAACATAATGAGGAAATATTAAATGAACCTTACGCAAATCGCTTTTGTCTCACTGACTCATGCGAGAATATTAGTATCATCGCGCTCGCTGTTGCGGTTGAAAAAGCGCCGTTTGCCCATTTTTATAATTACGCGTGAGTTTTTTCGTAAATTAAACTCTTGTTTGAGTGCGAAGAGTTTACTTGTCGCACGCAAATTATAATTGGCACACTCAAGCGACTTCGCCAACTATCAACTTCGCTTTCGTGGGCAGTCGACAACTTGTCGCACGAGTTGCACAATATACTATAGTGCGATTTTAGCAACTACTATCTCTTACTTGGTATTGGGTAGAAAGGGACTTACACGCGATTAAACCACGCTTATACATAGGTATTCAGTATGTTTTTAATGTATGGTCTTAACATTTATAGAAGAAAATATGTAGGTGTCGTTATAGTGCACGTTGTATTATATTGTGACACAGTCAGTCAAAGGCGATGGAGAAGTCTGTCTTGAAGGAGCGCCGGTCGATGGAGTACATGTTGTCGGCCGTACACTCGTATACACCCGCGTCCATCTGCGTCGCCGGGTCGATCTCGATCTTGGACTTGACACGGTCGTCGTCGATCAGCCACTCGTGGATCTGAAGTGATGATGAACATGAGCATCTTAACAATTTGTTATTTTTAAAATGATATCTCTCACTTCTGGGATTAATTTAATTAAACTTGTATTCAAAAATTATGAACGATGCGGGACACGATCCCGCCGCCTCTCGGGTTCCGTCTGAGCGCTCTTCCACAGAGCCAATAGTTTGATTGACGCATGGTTCATAAATCTTGATCTATATTACCTTCGCATTCAAATTCAAACAAATCAAATGCAAATTCTTTTATTCAAAATAGGATATGAAATCACTTATTGAAAGTCATAAATAACGACCCATTCGGAAATTAATGCCCCAGACCCGAGAAAAACGGGCGGTAGAAACTCAGCGGGCTTTTTCTTTTTTTTTTCTCGACGTGACCAGCCCATTGCCACTTCAAGCATACTCTTTTAGTTAATGATAATAAAAAAATCTCATATTAAACTGAGTGGTGTGTTCGCTCCCTTACAAAACCAGACAGAATAAAAGAGAATTGGAAGACATACAAAAAGTGGCTTTTATAAGGTCCGGTGCTAATACTCACGTGTAAATAGTGATGCGCGTAAATCTCGACGCCATCTTTGAACCACGTGATCTGCGGGCGCGGCCTACCCTTGGCCGTGCACAAGAACGCGATCTTGTGTCCCAGCACGTACTCAAGATCGAAGTGCGACGCAAGCAGGATCTTAGCGCCCTGTTTGGTGTACAATATCTATTTATTTCTTATATGTAGAATATTTTGAAGCTTATTGGGAGTTTCCATATCGTACAAGAAACATCTTTCACAAGACAAGGCACAGGAGGCTTTTTACATCATCTGGATAGATATATTTTAAAAAGCTTTACTGAATCAGGGCCCTATTATCAAAATCGAAATATGAAGTTTCGGTTGACGGATAATACATTTTCCTATTACGAAAGTGTTTCGGAAATCGGATCCGGAGATCGATACAAAGTTCGCGGTTATATATTTTGTCTTACGTTTACCTTATTCCCAAATTCACCTGACATTTACTTTTTCGTTGTTTAATAATATTATGATAGTAACTACAACTTCACTTTTCATGATTATGTCTATGGTTCCGAAACGAAATCCATCCGCACTATTCGGAGCCGAAGTTCTTTGGTAATAGGATTTAATTCGAAGTTCATCGTTCTTTCGTTACGGAGGGAAACTTAACCCTTCGATTTTGGAATTTCGAATTTGAACACATGTTATTGAGGGCAGTAATGCGCCGGTAAATATTTAGTGTTGGCCCCAAATAAGAACAATAAACTAAACGACAGTAACATGCGCAAACAAATTGTTTTATCAGTGTCATCTTCGTACTCAGTAGGAGCATGAAATGTATCCCCCTGACTGTTGCAATTATTGTTCCCCTCGTCCGGGACACCCGAGTGGTATTAATAAATTGACAGTGTTGCAGCAATGATCAATCTAATCTTATCTTTTCTATTCCATCAGTTTTGAACTGATATAACGCTGACTGATATTTCGATACAAAATTTAGTCAGCGTTTGTTTAAGCAAATTCTAAAATTTGTGTAATGAATTAAATATATTATAAATCGGAAAGTTGAGTTTCTACTTATGAACCGAGATCATTAACCTTTTTTATATCTTTTAATCGAAATGCAAGGGAGGGGTAACTTTTAACATGCGAACTCATTTAGTGTCTAATTGAAACAACGCATCATGACTTTATTTGACGGTCTTAGTCCTAGTTCCGTAGTACGTACGTATTATTGTCTGTTTTGAATGTATAATAATATTATCTTTAGCTTAAGATACAAATTCACTCACATGGTTATTATTGTAGTACTGGTCCGACTCCGGGTCTCTGTACTTGCCTGTTATCGGGAGCCCTATTTGGACCTGCACACACACACATAACATTTTTTAATATAATTATATAAGACAGAAAGAACACACAATAAACTAGCGGAAATAAATTGGTGTGGCCTTGAGACAATACAACACCATGAAAGCTGTAACATGAACTCAAGTCATTAATACAAGTGAAACCCAATATAAAAACTAATTACATTGTATTCGCATCATATATACAAATAAACATAAAAATTGCGATGCACGTAATAAATACCAATTACACAATATAACACGATTACAATATAATAGTCATGGAATTTGAGAGAATAGTTGATAGCGAGTAGAAAGTTCGTTGTGCGTTTCCAACCTCTCGGTTGCCTAATGTCTGGCTAAATATCGTATCGTTTTTTAATTGTGAGTAATCACAATTTTTATTTACATTTACATATTCTTCTTAATTTATATAAATCCAATGTCCTGATGTTTGGTACCGGTGAACTCCTAAACTAATCAACGGATTTTAATGGGAATTACTTCTTGGACTGCAGTTTAGTCCAACTTGAGGTTTGTATTCGATTTGGGACCTATAATTATTTTTATTTTCAATATTTGTTTTGTTTGGACATATTTTCCACGAGAGAATTTATTGACAGACGGTTTGACAGCTGTGCTGTGAAACAATTTCATTATAATAACATAGAGCAATTCTTTAAAAAAAATCTACAATTCAGCATTTTTATATTCTGTGCCAGGTGAAAACCTATAGCAAAAGAATATTACTACTTAAATAAAATAAAAATAAATAAACAAAAATATAACTAAAAAGAGTTATGAGTACAGGACTCGGCAGACACACAAACCTTGACACTTCTATACGTAAATAAAGTCTATAAATGACAACATTACAAATTCAAATGATTGTTAAATCATATTTTTACATTCTAAAACCTATATATTTTTTTTTAAATCGTAAACAAGATTAGATTGCCTGTAGACTAAATTCTGTAAGACATTATCGCGGGTAGCCGGTCGTTATAAATTAACAAGTAATATGACAAACCGACGTAAACTGTAAGCTGGTCACATATCTAAATATTTTTTTAAATGAATTTATGTACTTATAAAACCGAGACGAAAAAAAAAAACATTTTTATAATTTTCGTCTGTTTGATTGAGTACGCGTTTTCTTTGAAATCGGCTAGAGCGATTTTAATGTGGTCGCTGTAGTAGCCGTTACATTCTTTATTAATTTTATTCCATTCGGTTGACTATCAAAGAAATTAAGTTATTTAAATAATACGCTGCAATCTCTGCGGACAAAGCCGCGGGAGCTAGCATATTAATAATTGAAGGGCACATTTACTACCTTAATCTCGGGAGCCTTACAAGTTACAAAAGTTACAAAAATTACAAAGACATCGCATTGATCGACTTAGCTGGGCGGTTTTTTTTTATGTATAAGAGATGACAGATGGAGGACTCACCGGTTAGAGAGTGAGAAGCAAGACATTTGCAATACAAAGGGAAATGTATGCTTTGTTCAACTCTCAGGTTGTGGCTTCATCTACAGGATCTACTTTACAGTTGATTGTTGGTCGTAGGTTCGAGGCCCGCATCGTTCATAAAATTTTATTTATTTATTATAACAAATTGTTAAGATTTGCCAGAGCGACATCTCAAGTCAATTTCCTAATATGCAAATATTGGGGTTGAGCAGGTTATCAACTGTAAAGTAGATCCTGCAGATCGAGCCACAACCTGAGAGTTGAACAAAGCATACAAGATTTTATGATGATACGTCACTCGAACGGTTAGCTCAGTTGGAAGAGGACTCAAAAAGAACGCGAGAGGTCGCGGGTTCATAAAATTTTGTATTCAAATTTTATGTGTGTTTTAATCCCAGAAGTGAGGGTTATCACTTTAAAAATATAAAAAAGGGAGTTGTTTTTGAGAGTGAAGTTTGTTGTAATATCTAGTTTTGTTTTCGAGCCTTGACTCTCATAAACAGCCTCCTCGTGGTCAAGAGATGCGTTACTGGCCTTTGAAGTGTGAGGTTGTTTGCACGAACCTTGGATTTGGAGCGGGATCGTGCTCGACCGCGACGTGCGTCTGCCGTTAGAAGCAGAGCTACAGTTAGCAGCAGTAGTAGCCAGGCAGCAGCTCGACACATGTCGCCACGTACGCGCCTCACACACCACTGGCAACTGTCTCAACACTCCGCGGCTAATGCGCTAATGAGCTGTCCCCTCGCATCCTCTGGGGCACGACGTGGGATCGTCACGTCCCGAATCTTCCAACTTGATCTCTGTATCCTTCGGTAGTGCGAAACAACATCTAATCCACCAATACACACCTATTTTGTACATATAAATGAAACAGACGTATGCGTTTGTAACTAAAAAAAAATAAAATAATTTTTTCCTATAATAAATAAGCATACCTACGGAGCATTTGTAAAAGTAGCGTGCGATCACCCCTCCTTACACTATTTTGAACATAGGATTCACAGCATTGTCGACCTTTTAGGTAATCGATGTGGTGCCCTCCCTAAAATACCTCGGCTGGAGGGAGGGAGGGATTCTCCGACTCTGCCAGAATCTGTTTGTATACTAATTGTATCTAATCAGTATCATTTTCTATTAAAGTATTCAATAGGCAAGCAAAAAATTATGAAGCACAAGTTTCTAAGGAGTTTTCAAATATTTTTCCTGGCCACATTGTTGCGGATTGAAGCATGACGCAGTTTCGACCCAGTAGTCGTATCTAAATGTGTAAACTTTCCAAAAATGTGTATCATAAAATTTATACTAAATAGTAGCACTAAAATTCTAAGATGTTATTCAAGTTTTTAATATAAAGTGTACTTTACTTACAGAGGAATATGGAACGTGCCGTTTATCACCCACTGCTACCTGGTGAAAATGTCCGTGTTTCGCGAAGCCGGCCCTGATAAAATATCGTACGGCAAAGCCGGTATGGACTCCGATATGGCGTTCTGCGAGAGTCTTACGAACCTCGTGAGTAGCATTGGATACTTCTTATCAGCGAACGACTCTGTATATACAAATCTTATATCTTTAAACGAACAATTCTTGTATAAGAATCTGAATCTCGGAAACGGCTCCAACGATTTCGGGGGCGAAATATCGAAATAGCTAGGCTTAAATTTAAAAAAATGTAGTTTTATCCGTGTAAAACACGATAAAATGGATAAAACTAGATTTTTTGAGAAACAGCTACAAAAAAATTATAATACAAAGGTAAATTTCGCCACTATATTTAAGACTACAGATGGGACATTGGGTGATCCGGAAAGGAGTAGACCCAGGTTCGAATCCAGATGTCCTATTTGTTTGATTTTGTTCAAGTTTTGTACATTCTAAAATATCTCAGCAAGGCTCGGTCGTCCGGATATTATACATATATTAGTGAAAGAACAACGTGATATAGATATATGTTATAAAAAAACAAAATCTTTCGCTATCAGTAGTGTTATAAAAAAAAAAACAATCTATGGACGAGCGCAAGACGATACGACCCTGATCAATTTATCTTCTGACCGATCCGAGACTTAAAGATAGTGGATTTGGAATGTGACTGTAGGTAGACCAGCATCACACACTCTTCAAAACATAACAAACGAAGTACGAACACATCGATATTTCATGGGATAACTGCTGCCACCCCTTCTCTGAAATTCATGCATTTTAGAACCAGGGAAAACCTTGTGACCAGATTGTCTTGTGAACTCTCTTGCGAAACTTGCGCGTTTTAAAGTGTTAAATGAATCGCAATGTTCGTGTTATTCCTGTGGGATGCAAGAAGACATGACCCTCTCGTTAGTCTTCTTGCATAAAATAATAATAATATAATATTGACACAATTTTACACAAATTATCTTGCCCCAAACTAGGCATTGCCTGTACTATCCACACTATTCATATTCATCATATAAATGATCGTTCGGCTATATGGGTCGTCGAAAAGATGTTATAATAAAGCGAATTATCTTGCAGGGTATATTCATGCATGTGAGCAATGAGGAGGACTTCGGCCACCTGTTGAACCCGGAGTCGTTCGACATCTCTCGCACGCACCCGGACATCTACCAGGTCATCGACAACAGGCAAGAGTGGGAGAAGCGGTACCTTCACCCACAATACTGGGACAACCTGCAACCGTCGCGCAACCACAGCATGGTAATCACTGTTCTGACAACGGCAATCATCTCGACTTAATGTTTGAATAATTTTTTTTCATCACTAAACTAGATTGTAATTGAAATAATTCGAAAAATTAAAATAAATAGTAGTTAAAAAAAAACCAAAATAAAACCAAACTAAAATTAAATAAGTTAACAAAAACCTTATTTTGCAAATTGAAAAGTGAAATAATTTTATCAAATTATTAATGTATTGTCATCGGACCACGATTAATCTGCGAAGTTTGAATAAAATCTGGCCGTTTTAAGTGGGTCAAAATCGCGCCCAAACACCATTGTTTCCATTTTTGATCTCGAATTACATTTCCGACTATAATGATAAAGGGAAGTGTAATCTTTGACATTCTTATGTGTCATTTTTTGACCTAAACGGTAGTAATTTTGATTTGATTTGACTCACACACCAATCTGTTTGTGAAGTAGAAACTTCCTTTTGAGCATTGCTTTAATTTTGTGATTACTGAGCTGTTACGCTTGGTTATGTACTCGTTTGAGCCAACTTGCTCGAGGTAACTAAGGGAGCGCGATCTGTGAGAGCGAAATTAACCAGAGTAATTTAATATCCACAAAAATCACATATAATTGTTAATATCAAGGTTAAGACTATATAATGAAATAACTTGTCTTGGAGTATTGCGACTTGATAAATATTCCACTTAGTTCGCTTGAACTTAAGCATACTGTTTTTTTTATGAAAAAAAGGACGAGACGAGCACGTTCAGCTGATGCCCTGTCCATTATAATGCAGTGCCGCTCAGAATTTTTGGATTTTTCAGCAATACAACTGCGCTCGTCACCTTGAGACATAAGTTGTCAAGTCTCATTTGCCCAGTAATTTCACTAGATACGGCGCCCTTCAGACGAAAACAGTAATGCTTACACATTGCTGCTTCACGGCAGCAATAGTCGCCGTTGTGGTAACCATAATTTAACCGGCATCCTGTGCGCAGGAGCCTGCAACTGTTAAATTAGGCTAGGATAACAATTTTATAAATAATTTTGAAGCGGTCGGTTGATAATTCCATGGCATTACAGTAGGTATTGCATTATGTTTAGTCAATTAGCAGTCTGTTTACTATTTTTATTGGAGTTTCAATATGTACAAATGTTATAATAATGTATTTAAATCACTAAAGTTATAACGTCATTAAATGAAGCCACAACTCAAAGGTTGTGGCTCCATCTACTGGATCTACTTTACAGTTGATAACCTGCTCAACCCCAATAATTGTATATTAGGAAATTGACTTGAGATGTCGCTCTTTCAAATCTAAACAGTTGTAACTTGAACAAGACATATCAAGATTTACGAACCTTACGTCTCTTGAACGGTTGGCTTAGTTGGAAGAGCACTCGCACGGAACGCGAGGTTCGAGTCCCGCATCGTTCATAAGATTTTGTTTTCAAATTTTATTTGTGTATTAATCCCAGAACTGAGGGTTATTACGTTAAAATATTACAAAAAGGGAGCTGTTTTTGAGAGTGAACACTGGAATTGTTATCTGTTGTAATATCTATGTTGTTGTTTATATCGGACGGAACCCGAGATGTCGCGGGTACGAGTCCCGCATCGTTCATAAATTTTGTGGGATATCACTTTAAAAATAATTAAATTGCGTTTATATCGTCGTTGAATACCAAGAGCACTTCAGATCCATGCAATTAGCATTATTAGTCTCAGAGATATCCAGCGATTATATTTTGGCTAATCTCCCGACTTAGTAATATTTGTATGCCAGCATTTTTCTAGAACAATTACTGTTCAGAACTTTCAGATATGGATTAGGTGGCATTTGTTAAATTCATGCAATGATTTTCTATCATCTCTCAAGTGTGTCGTGTGATTATATGGTGATGTGATTGTTGCAGCCGTGTCCGGATGTTTACTGGTTCCCGCTCATGTCAATGCGCTTCTGCCAGGAGTGGATCGCAGTGATGGAAGCTTTTGGCAAATGGAGCGATGGGTCCAACCAGGTAATTCACGTGCATCTTTACTTATTATACTGACAATTCCAGTACAAAAACATCAAGAATGCAAGTCTAGCTGATTTTGAAATAAAAAATTTTAAGTAAAAAGAGACGGTTACACCAAAGTACTTGGTCCCGAATAAGTAGAACATCTTCCCTACAAGAGTCGTGAATCGAAATGCGTGTGTGTATCGCAAATACGAAAAACTCTTCGATCGATCTTTTTGTTTCGTCGCTTCGGTGACATGCAACTTTTTAATACTTTTTTCTTAAAATGTCACAAAACTATTAAATTTTAACATGAATACCTACTTTTCTCTAAAATTAGATTGACGTGGGACTTACCTTTTTGAAAATAAATTAAAATTAATGAACTGATAACTAAGAAGTACTAACCCTGATTCTCTGCCGGCACTTATCATCACGATTTTATTGTAAAAGAGCGAGAAGGAAGCAGGTTAACCAACAAAAACCCTCTTATAAAGGTTTATCTGTGCGACCGTACGTCCCCCTATCAATTAGCGGGCTATAGGTATCCTATAAAATAATTGTTACAGAGATAAAATATTAATAGGGTGTCTATTACTACTGTCAAGTAATAATATGTCTGTTATGTGATATCTAGTTTAAATCCTAGCTTAAAACAACACACCCACACATCCAGATGGTGGGGATGATATCCTGATGATGATGGTTGGGACGGAATTCGGGCGAAACAGCTCTTCGCAACACTCCCTGTGATAAATGCGGTAAAATGTGTGTCTTACAATGAAGCGATGTCGCTACGCAAGTTATCTAGCCGTTCACAGAGCACTGGGTCTGAGCACGCGGTCAGATGGTTCGAGCTGATACTGGTTTCTTTTTAATGAAAATAAGGGCCGAGACGAGCACGACGTTCAGCTGATGGTAATTGATACGCCCTAACCATTACAATGCAGTGCTCAGGATTCTTAAAAAACGCAAAAATTCTGAGCGGCACTACAATTGCGCTCGTCACCTTCAGACAAAAGATGTTAAGTCTCATTTGCCCAGTAATTTCACTAGCTACGGAGCCATTCAGACCGAAACACAGGAATGTTTACACATTACTGCTTCATGGCAGATATAGGCGCCGTAGTGGCACCCATAACCTGCCGGCTTCCTGTGCAAAGGAGCCTTCCACTGGTGGATGCGCCAGACCTGAGATGTCAGCAATACTCCATATGTGGCCGGACCTGCGCTTTGTAGAGTGCTACTGGGCCGGCTTGAAGTATTGCCGTGCTCTATTTATGAGTTACTAGACTGCTACTAGACTATTGATGATTGAGGTGTATTTTCACCCAGGATAACCGACTAGAGGGCGGCTACGAAGCGGTGCCGACGCGCGACATCCACATGAAGCAAGTGGGGCTGGATATCCAGTGGCTCTACATCCTGCGCGAGTATGTGCGGCCTCTGCAGGAGCTGGTCTTCACCGGCTACTACCACAACGTGAGTTGCTGTGTTGCTCCAACCTTCTTCGTGATTTTACTAATCCCATACATACTTTTTATGTGTAGACTCTAGCTCTTGCTGAAAAATGAAAACAGGCCAGGTTTATTACTTTAGTGTGCGCGACAAGCTACCTTATACACTCGTGATTTGTATGTGACTTTATGTTAATGTGTGTGCATTACTCAAGACAGAGATTAACTGTCAACATAAAATTTTTTTCAGTGTTTTTACAGCGTTCACAGTGCATCTAGACTTATGCATGTTTTTTTATGGAAAAGGGAAGGCAAATGAGCGTACGGGTCACCTGGTGTTAAGTGATCACCACCTTCTCACATCACATAACATCACATTCTCTTTCAACACCAGAGGGACCACAGGAGCGTTGCTGGCCTTTAAGAAAGGTGTACGCGCTTTTTTTGAAGGTACCCATGTCGTATCTATACCTATCCACAGCTAGTACATGGAAGAAAGCTCCTTGAAGAGCACACAGTGGAGGTCCGCCACACATCACATGATCTAAAATAAACCCTTTGAAAAAGTTTTGAGTGAGAATCGGCGGGATACTCATTGCCACCGATAAATGTTTCAGCAACGCACTATAACGCAATCCGTTATATTAAGTTATGCAATAACAAAAAGCAATAAAATTGATCAATTGACTTACGAGTGCAGAGTTGATGTATCAATCCAACACATACGATTAATAAATAAAGGTATGGGATATAACAGCCCAACTAGCTGGGTACGATCTCTAGTGTTTCCCATACTACTATATGGTGCCGAAACATGGACAGTCAAAGAACGAGAGAGACAAAGGATTGACGCACTAGAAATGTGGTGTTGGAGACGAATGCTACGAGTATCTTGGACACAACGCTGCACAAACGTCTCGATACTTGAAGAGCTGAAGGTGAAAGAAAGGCTTTCATCTATAGTCAGAGCCCGTATCCTCAGATACTTCGGACATATCACGCGACGTGGAGAGCATGCCATAGAGGTCTCTCTACTGTCTTTGTTGTTCAGGGAAGCGTCAACGGCAGTAGGTCAAGAGGACGCTCCCCTATGCGCTGGACAGACCAGATCAAAGCCCTAACCAATTCTCCCCTCAACACATGTGCCAGAGAAGCAACAGCCAGGGATAGCTGACGTAGAATCATTAGTCGGTCGATGTTACCACGACTGCTCTGTCAAGAGTAATCCGACGAAGAAGAGAAGAAGAAGCTGGGTACACCATTGGTGTACTGCAGAGACAATCGCGTAAAGTCAATCAACGAATCATGGATAGTTCGTCTTGGTGATTATATTAAAACCTAACACAAAATATTATAATGTTAAATGAAAAATAAACTCGTCATTTATTTAAAATATTGGCTCCAGTTTAACAAGTTTTTTATTACCTGTTATTGTATTTTATTGGTAATATAAACCACGCATCTACACGTAAAATCATCAAAGAATCAAAGGATAGTTCATCTAAGTGATCTTAGTACCTTACGAGTTTGAAGGGCGCCGTAGCTAGTCAAATTACTGGGCAATTGAGACAACAACTTATGTGTCAATGTGACGAGCGCAGTTGTAGTGCCGCTCTGAATTTTTGGATTTTTCAAAAATTCTGAGCGGCACTGCATTGTAATGGGCAAGGCGTATCTCTTACCATCAGCTGAACGCCTTGCTCGTCTCGTCCCTTATTATCATAAAAAAAGACATGGCGCCGTAATGTATTTTGTTGGTTGCAGCCTCCGGTGTCGGTGATGAACTTTGTGGTTCGCTACCGGCCCGACGAGCAACCATCTCTTCGGCCCCATCACGACTCTTCGACTTATACCATCAACCTGGCGCTAAACACTCCCGGTAAGTTCTCTGCATACCACACACAAAGCTTATCCTTAAAAGAGCCTCAAAAATACCAAATATGAATTTTTGAGGCTTCTTGCCATAACTATATATATAACTATAATAAATAGTTATACATACCTATTCTTGCCATAAATACTGATACAAACAAAAATGAATGTTCTATTGCAAATAAAATTTATTACCTTTATTTAGTGACATGTATAACGCGTACTTAGACTTTGCTCAGACTTTACTCACGTTAAACCTAGCTTCAGCTGTGAAATGATTATAAATACGTAATGATAGATTATGCTTAGCTTACACTCAGCTAAGTTTCACATAAGTAAGGTCTCAACATCGTCTAAGTACACACATCCTAGTCCAGCGTCTACACAATCAATGTGCCAACAACTGATTTCAAGCGGCGGAATAAATCAAATCAAAATCACTTTATTCATGTAGGTCACGGAAATGACACTTATGAATGTCAAAAAAAATATTTTTTTCTTATTGAATCTACCTCTCCGCTACGCTACTTCGTAAATAGTTGAGCTAATGCGGAAAAAGTAGCAAGAAACTCATTGCCATTATTTTATACCAAAATTTACATTTTCATCGTTTCACATATAATTTCAATTAGAATATAATATGTAAATTGTAGTTATAAAAGTAGGTTTACAAATAGGTGAAAGTACAATTGGACGTAGTTCCTGAAAAACGTTCCAAGCCACAAATATCACATCTTAAGGAATTCGAGTTTAAAGTTTAATAAATATTAGTGTATTCCAAACATGTGGGATGTGTCAGTAGGGCTGCCCTTTTTTGCCAGTCCGTTAATATGAATCACGTGACCAATTTTGTGTTCTTAACTCAATTTCGACATGATTGTGGTTTGGAACGTTTTTCTGGAATTACGTATAATTTCGATTTATATTTTCCCTTTTATGACAGGGGTGGATTATACTGGAGGTGGGTGCCGGTTTATCCGGTACAACTGCTCGGTGCGCGACACCAAACCAGGCTGGATACTGATGCACCCGGGACGACTGACGCACTACCACGAGGGACTCCTGGTCAAAAGCGGCACTCGCTACATCATGATCTCCTTCGTAGACCCATAGGCGACCCAACCACAACCTACACCTTACCATAACACACTTTAAATGGATCACCTTTATGGGAATAAACGGAAAAGTAGATATACTAATGGGCATATTGACAGAAACACAATTAAAGATTCCGTTTTGTAAATGCGGTCAAAAAGATTTTGAAAAATATTAGTACTTATAATCATATCTAATCATCGGAACTTTTTTTGGCAGTGTACATTTGAATAATCAAGCCATTTTATAAGGTCTCCATCTTTATAAATACTATTTCCTCATTTGATTACTGCTTACAGTTATAAAGTGACGTCACGAGCAGTCGCCATGACAGTCGATTTTTATTTGTAACAAATCCTTTATTTTCCGAACAAGTTGATAAATTATTGGAGTAAAACGATTCTTTCCACAAAAAGTAGAAATATTATTGAACAATATTCAAATTCACTTTACGATATGTGATGTGACTCGGATCTTATCGTACTGGATCTGTCACCTGTGTACTAAACCCCAGTAACCACACATTTCAAACATTTAATATTGAGTATCATTGCTGCCTACATCTGTTGTAGAGTTTGTTAAGATACATCTTTAGTACTACGTATTACACGATTGTTATAACGCCATCTGGTGGTGGAGGTTACATATTATATTAATTTCTATTTATAAGTTGTTTGTTACTGTGACAAGTGTCAAGAGCAAAGTACTGAGACTTATAAGTCTTATCCAGTACATAATGATTAATTATAAATATTTTGAATATGTACGTATAATAGGTTAGTTATTTTTTTTATAAAATAAGTTATGCAAAACTAATATAATTATGTTTTAATTAAATATATATTCTTTATAAATATTATTTAGTACACACTAATGTAGTATGAGATTCGTAGTATTACTTCAGTGCATTTATAAACACAGTTTTCTATGAATTTTGAATCTCGTGTTAGTCTTGTTTGTATCTCTATAAGTCAACAACTCGTCAACTTCGAATAAATGAATAATTGCTTTTATATAGATTTTTATTTAAAGTCCCTAAAATTGAAACATTCTTAAGTGAATTAACTCGACTGTTCGTTATGATTGTCCTACGTGTAATTACCTCCATCTTTGAAAACCTTATTTATACAAAACATTCTGAAATGAAATTAAAATATAAACATTCGTCACTTATTTAAGATATTAGATACAGTTTAGCAAGTTATGTAGTAGCTACTGCTTGTTTTCTTGATGCAAAAACTGCGTTTAAAATAAATATTTGTATATTATTGTTGATCTAAACCACCAAAAACAGCGTTTTAAATAAATATTTGCATATTATTGTTGATCTAAACCACCAAAAACAGCGTTTTAAATAAATATTTGTATATTATTGGTGATCTAAACCACCAAAAAGAGCGTTTTAAATAAATATTTGTATATTATTGGTGATCTAAACCACCAAAAAGAGCGTTTTAAATAAATATTTGCATATTATTGTTGATCTAAACCACCAAAAACAGCGTTTTAAATAAATATTTGTATATTATTGGTGATCTAAACCACCAAAAAGAGCGTTTTAAATAAATATTTGTATATTATTGGTGATCTAAACCACCAAAAAGAGCGTTTTAAATAAATATTTGCATATTATTGTTGATCTAAACCACCAAAAACAGCGTTTTAAATAAATATTTGTATATTATTGGTGATCTAAACCACCAAAAAGAGCGTTTTAAATAAATATTTGTATATTATTGGTGATCTAAACCACCAAAAAGAGCGTTTTAAATAAATATTTGCATATTATTGTTGATCTAAACCACCAAAAACAGCGTTTTAAATAAATATTTGTATATTATTGGTGATCTAAACCACCAAAAGGAGCGTTTTAAATAAATATTTGTATATTATTGGTGATCTAAACCACCAAAAAGAGCGTTTTAAATAAATATTTGCATATTATTGTTGATCTAAACCACCAAAAACAGCGTTTTAAATAAATATTTGTATATTATTGGTGATCTAAACCACCAAAAAGAGCGTTTTAAATAAATATTTGTATATTATTGGTGATCTAAACCACCAAAAAGAGCGTTTTAAATAAATATTTGCATATTATTGTTGATCTAAACCACCAAAAACAGCGTTTTAAATAAATATTTGTATATTATTGGTGATCTAAACCACCAAAAAGAGCGTTTTAAATAAATATTTGCATATTATTGTTGATCTAAACCACCAAAAACAGCGTTTTAAATAAATATTTGTATATTATTGGTGATCTAAACCACCAAAAAGAGCGTTTTAAATAAATATTTGTATATTATTGGTGATCTAAACCACCAAAAAGAGCGTTTTAAATAAATATTTGCATATTATTGTTGATCTAAACCACCAAAAACAGCGTTTTAAATAAATATTTGTATATTATTGGTGATCTAAACCACCAAAAAGAGCGTTTTAAATAAATATTTGTATATTATTGGTGATCTAAACCACCAAAAAGAGCGTTTTAAATAAATATTTGCATATTATTGTTGATCTAAACCACCAAAAACAGCGTTTTAAATAAATATTTGTATATTATTGGTGATCTAAACCACCAAAAAGAGCGTTTTAAATAAATATTTGCATATTATTGTTGATCTAAACCACCAAAAACAGCGTTTTAAATAAATATTTGTATATTATTGGTGATCTAAACCACCAAAAAGAGCGTTTTAAATAAATATTTGTATATTATTGGTGATCTAAACCACCAAAAAGAGCGTTTTAAATAAATATTTGTATATTATTGGTGATCTAAACCACCAAAAAGAGCGTTTTAAATAAATATTTGCATATTATTGGTGATCTAAACCACCAAAAACTGCGTTTAAAATAAATATTTGTATATTATTGGTGATCTAAACCACCAAAAACAGCGTTTTAAATAAATATTTGTATATTATTGGTGATCTAAACCACGTATCAACACGAAGTGGTTTCGTAATTCTAGCTATCTTGCGTCTTATGTACCGAAACATTTGCATATTGGCTCTTAAGGCTTATATTTGAGTGGCACAATGAATAATCTATACATAACTATTTAGATATATAGTTCCGTAAATGGGCGTTATTTTATTTTTGTGTACCAAAGTCAATATTTGACGAAAAATTAGCTGAGCTAATTGAAATTTATGGGTTTTCTTGTAATCTTAGTTATGAGAACATTAAATTTCTCATGAAAAGCAAACTGATTATAGCAAAATGTTATTAATTTGTCTCAGCTGAGGCATCTTAATGTTCTACTGAGTTACAATATAATTCCTTTTGTTTTCATGATGTATTTTTCCAGTGAGTTACGTTTAGGCCATGCGACTTATATATTTTACATTAAAATGCAGTATAGAAATAGAACTAAAAATCAATGCAATGAGATCAGATTGATACTTGCTTTAAAAAAAAGTACAGTGCTGCTTAAGAACACATAACGATTTTCTATGTTTCCTGAATACCACTTTTCATGAGACGCCCTTACAAAAGGGGTATTTTCAGTTTAAATAATTAATTATTTCTATGTAACAATTATCAAAGTAGTAAAATAAAAAGTCGATTTAACAAAAAAAAACTAAAGGCGTAAAACAGCCATAGGACAGGACAAAAACACAAGGTACAAAAAATAAAAAAACGCCCAAATGTACAGTTAATATGTCCAAAAAATTTAATAAGCCGTCAAAAATTGCCAATATCTACGTAGGGAGGCAAAAACTTATTAATTAAATTATTAAATACTTAAAATAATTCAATTTTGAAGACAAAATATTTTAACTAGTATTTTTTTGAATAGACCATAAGATTATATTATAACCTGTCCACTATGCTTAAAATAATACGAATAATTCAATTGCAGCATTTTTATTTTGACGCTTGTAGCAAAATATTCACAATTACTCGTACAACTCTGAAAGAGCGACGATATCACAGCACGAATCTACCACAAAGCACATTTATTACAATAACCAAGCTTGTTTATCTAGTAACCCGTAACATAAACCGCATAATGATAGCTCGACTAATGTAAACACAAGTGGCTATAGCGCCTAAAGTGGCCGCGCCAGGTTTGGCGACCAAACCTGAGCTGGTGGCGTCTGCGGGCGCGCGGGATGGTTGAGCATAGTAGCATTAAACGTTGCTTCCTCTTCATATAAACTCTCTGTGTCAATTATCACAACCCTACTGTGCACAGTAGGAAGGTACCTATGCCGAAAGAAGGATTTATTTCCTATTAATATGGTTAATTAGGTGTAAGGCCGCAGATTTAAAAGAAATAAATGCTGGTGAAGTAAATCATGCTGTGATAGAGACCGAAGCAGATGACCCCAGGGACCAAGAGGTTTCCTTTGTCTCTTGTGATTTGTAATCGTTAAAAATCTTTGACGGGTAGCGATAATGTTTGCCAAACTCGGGTTCTGCGATTTGCTTAAACCGCTTGAATTCGGTCTCTTCTTTCTTCCACTCGGACTCCTTCACGTAGAAGAATGCGCGCTGCAGCCACTTGGGAATGAACTCGTCCATGTAGTAAAACCGACGGCGCCACACCTTGTGGGTGTCACAGAAGTTGTCTCCACCGCCACCAATCCATAATGGAACGCTGGCAAGAAACAACAAAAGGTTTGCTCTTATAAAATATTACACTACTTGCTAGATAGCAGATTCGAATTCAAATTTTTTTTTTATTCAAACTATGTTTGAATTGAAATCTTCTTTAGCGGCGTTGAGCAACTATTCGAGTTCGAAAATTCGTAAGACAATCGTTGCAATTGTGGGTGAAAGTTGATTTTTTTCTGAGGGATAAACATTTTAATGTAAATTAATTGCAATATTTCTGAATTGTTAAATTTTTATGTAATATTAATTGTCTTGATTGTGTACGATAGCGCAATAAATAAATATTGTACGTAACCACATAATTGCTAGTACTTTCATACTGATAAATAAAGCAATTCGGGCGAAATTATTGACTAATCATTACAAAATATTAAAAAATTCAAAGCGGCACTCCCGTAGTGGAACTCTATTTTACCACTACCACTACCACTCATTCGAAAATGTATATGACCTGAGAAGAACAGGCGCAAGAGACTCGGCGAGCTTCTTTAAAGATTTTAATTACAAATATACTCGAAGAGTTGCCAGACGTTCCGAAATCGACTGGAAGTCCCATTATTTTGCAAAAAATTAATATTAGACCGGTATACTTTGGTGCTATCATTTTTGAATTTGTTTAAAATATCACAGGACAGCCAAAGTAGATATTTGCGTGATGCTTTTTACATTTTTACTACAAAATAACGCAATGTTTGAAGCTAAAACTATAGATTTATACTGTAGTGTATAAAAAAATACAAAATAAAGTAAGACCAACCAGTTCGTATCTAAAACAAAGATAGCATATCTTTATATAGATACAGCGAACTGTTACGCCAAGTCAAAGAATATGTATAAATACAAGTAGAAAATGTAAGTAATAAGTATGGTCTTAACATACACACAAAGATACAAACTTTACAAACAACACACACCAACTTTTTGAAAAAGGCTGATATTTTGACTGGTGAATGTTCGAATGAAAATAATGGTTCTTTTTGGATATTTGAGTCAAAATAAGATGAAAAAATAAATATTTCAATTCAAATAAATTACAGTATAATATTTGGGACATGAAAAGGTAACTTTTCACCAAATTTCGTTAGTAATGTTTTTTTTGTAAAAGATAGATAGATATAGCAAGAGACTTGTTTTTTTTACATATATTTTGAGGTTATGTGAAAACAAAAGTTGTAGATCTGTTTATTACCTACAACTTTGCGATATGACATTTTTTCATAGGACTTGTAGTTTTGTCGGAAATCGAGATAAACCGTTTTTACCCTTAAACTTTTCTACTTCCCGACCTCAGATCGCCTGTATTTTATTTTTCCTTTCATTTTTGTTATATTCTCTTCCATTTCCAACGGGTTTCATCCTACTATTACTTTTTGGTTTCAAAAATTGTTGATTGTTCCAACCTTGGTTGCATTGTGACCTCGAATGATCATTACTTACAGTATGTAGACGTATAGACAAACACGGCTTACGTGAGAGAGTATCTCTAACGGAGATGTAGCAGGTAATCGATTTGAATGACAAGTCGTAAACTGTAAGCCACATTTGGCATTAGCTCCTTAGTATTTTGAATATCAAACCATTAGAAAACGCACATGTTGGCAAATCGAAATTACTTATGCATTATCGGGTTGTCTGGTCCTTCGTACGCTAGTATATTCTATGTCTATGATCATTACAGTGACGCATAGAGCAAGCACAACCTTTACTAAAAATAAGAGACCTTTTTGTAATTAATCACTCAAAATCTTATACTCGGTCTTGTTTTTTTTAAGAAAATAAGGGACTAGACGATCAAGACGTTCAGCTGATGGTAACTGATACGCCTTGCCTATTATAATGCAAACCCAAAATTCTGAGCGGCACTACAATTGCGCTCGTCACCTTGAGACAAGTTGTTTATTCGCCTCATTTGCCCAGTTATTTCACTAGCTACGTCACCCTCCCGACCGAAACAGTAATGTTTACACATCACTGTTATACGGATAAACGCCAGAATCCTGACAAAGATATACAGACGCCTGGAGGCTTTCGAAATGTGGCGTGAAGGTGTGTTGCCGGTAAATAAAGACCTTGAAAAAGCGCGGAATTTCACGCGAAAATTCGGTTGTGAGTGGAAGTACATTCTTTAAATTCGCTCTCTGTGGTGTTTGGCAGAATTTATGATATATTTTCTTCTTTTCTTTATTTACGTCCAGTAATTAAACGTTAACTAAGAGAAGTAAATATTAGTGAGGTACATACAGACTTAAATATCTGAGTCCCCATCTGTAGGCGTTTGTGTAGAAATATGCGGAAGCTGGGTTGAGGTGCAAGAAGATGTTGGCACTGGTAAGACCGGCCGCTAAAGCCACCACACTCATGCCGACCTGGTATCCTTCTATGAGAACCACGACTCCTTCTTGTACGTTGTACAGGTTCGGTAAGTGAACCTTCATCGATGTCTCTGAAATAATAACAATCATTTATTGAAGTGAAAACTTATTTTGGCCCACTGAGTACTGTTTTTTCTTGAAGTATTTAATGAGTCTGAGCTGTCACCCTCAAATGTAGGTATATGTCGTAGGTATATTACAATTACACTAGTGATATTACAATAAAACGGTAGATAAGGTATTTATATATTTTGTTATTTCTACTTTCAGATATTTTTGTAAATCGCAATGTAAAACATACGGTACTTCAAGACCCCAGTCTATAGTTTATGAAGAACTATTATATTGTATTTTTCTTTATATCAATCATTCAATGCATAGAAAACAGTGCAGTTTTCCATAAAAAATACAAAGAGAGCTACACCGTCATTATTTTAAAAGTTAACAATACATTATTAATCATGTTTCTCTACGTATTGGATTTCTCTGAAAACAACGAAATACACCTACAATCCTTTCAAATATATGCAAGCCTGAGGCTTTAAATATATAATTACAAGGCAATTTACGTAAACATGTACCTGTTGTTGGTATAGACAAGTCTAATCCCAACCGTGGTCGCCAAAAGAACGTGCCTGGAACTGCCATCTGAAAACATTTCATATAATTTATCAATATTCAAACAAAATATCTATAGTATGTGGTTATAATAAATGTAGGATATATTCAAGATTCTGAAGTATATAGAAATTATTATTTTAGTATTTTCAGTGCATAACCATTTCCCTCTGCTTTGAAATTCCTTTTGATAATAAACGAATGGGCATACTGACCTGTCTGTAAGAGGTCCTCGTCTTCCACGCTCTTATAAAACACCCAAAGTCATCAAGTAAGTGTCTTAGATATAATACCCTTTAATTTAATGTCCATGATAAATCTAACTAGAAAGATCGCTCAGGGAAGTTCTAAGTTAAGTGTCACTTAAGTCCTCAGTTTGGTCTTAAGTGAAACAAATTTCCATTAAAATTGAATTGCCGTGTGGAAAGACGCCATGCCTCTATGAGGAGATTGATGAGGATTGTTGATATGCAGGATTGTGAAGTTTGGCCCAGAGATCAGCTATATAGCTTTTCGAAATATTACGTAAAATATTCAATAAGACAAAGTAAAGCGACACCTCTACGCAACACCGCGATCGAGCCGATTTTAGAGCTCTATGTTATGCAATTGTTATGAGTTTTCCTGAGTTATATATAGTTACTCCGCTAAAATTTATTTATCACCAATTCGACATGTGTATGATCTACAGGAGCGAATTCTAGAACGTGACTCTCTCTCAAGTCGGTTAAAGACCAATCTAAGCGAAAAAAACACTCAAAAAATATTCTCCTTTAGATTTAAAACGGAAAGAACTGTGAAGATCGGTTGAAAATATAGGGCTGTCTCATTGCGAGTTTTTTCTTGACCGGATTTAAGGGACTGACTTTTTATTGAAAATTTCGCTGTAAGAAATACTTGCTGCATTTGATCGATGTTGCTGTTTGATCAGAGTCACCCATTACGATGTTCCCTTATACTTATCATATAAAATCTAATTTTTCTCCCACGTTACAGCTCACCCCAAAACCATTCATTTCTTTACCGGCTCAAAATGTTAGGGCAAGCGTCAATGAATGCTTCACTCTGTAGGTCAGGTAGATCATGGGGCATCCATTTTCCAAGCTTCTTTACTATACCGATTTGATTCAAATCACAAATAATTCTTTTTTTTTTTAAACAAAATTTTATGAACGATGTGGGTCTCGAACCCACGACCTCTGGTGTTCCGTGTCTGGGCTAACTGTTCGAGTGACGTATCGTCATAAATACTTGTATGCCTTGTTGAACTCTCAGGTTGTGGCTTCATCTACAGCATCTACTTTACAGTTGATAACCTGCTCAACCCCAATATTTGCATATTAGGAAATTGACTTGAGATCTCGCACTTGTAAATCTAAACAATTTGTTATGTTTTTAAAGTGATAACCCTCACTTCTAGGATTAATACACAAATAAAATTTGAAAACAAAATTTTATGAACGATGCGGGACTCGAACCCATTACCTATGGCGTTCCGTGCTTGATTGATTCAAATCACCCATGTCATATCGACCTGAAGTCTGAGCATAATTCGTTATAGGTTCCTAAGAAAGTTCTATAAGAATTAATTTATAATAAGATGATTACCCATATAGACGGGAGTGCCATTGTAATCAACAGCAAAATTTCTCTTGACTTCATTGTCTGCTAGTGTTTTGTAGATTCCAGGTAAGGCTGGTTGCGTTGCCTTTTTCGATCACGCCGCGCACAGCCAGTTCACGACTGCAACTCAATATAACGCAGGCTGCTTCTGTACCGGATGGAACGGATATAAAACGCATATCATTTCAATTTGTTTGTCAACATAAAATAACACATTTCTAACATAGTTTCAATTGTGTTCTTATCCTTTCTTAACGTTGAAACACAACAGTATTTAGTTGAAAATTACTTAACATGCTTCGTACAACTATCTGTTCTATATTCATAAAGTACATACAAACACAAAGGTCAGGTATTTTTGTAATAGTTAGAAGTTAGCTCTCTCTTTACTATGTATGCTCCAAGCACCTAATCCCAACGAGATGGGGATGGCTGAAAACTAGCGCTGCACGAAAATTATTCAAGTAGGTTAAGCTGATACATTCTAAATGTATCTTTAGCTGATAGATTCCAAGGTACCTCTGTATCTGTGTTATACGTTTATATTGTGTATTTAAGTATATTTGTTTAAATTCAAATATTTTTATTCTAAATAAGATTTAAAATCACTCATTGAACGTCAAAAACTACAACCCATTCAAAAGAGACTGCCTCAGACCTGAGAAGAATGGGCGCAATAAATTATATATGCTATCGTTCGATTCCAACTACGATGAACCGATCACTATGATAATTGGAATGTTTATTTTATTTGTGCTAAGTCTTATTTGCAGCTGCCCATCAGCTGGCGTGGCAGGGTTTCAACTTCTGCACCGTTGAACCAATCACCTTAATAATTGCCATGTATATTTCGTTTGTTAATGCAATCGTTCGTTAATGTAACTAAATATGCATGGCAATTTACTAAACTAAATACTACTTAAATAACATGTTGTTGGAATCAAACGATTACGTTTAGTTAATGAAAGATGGAGCAGTATCGCAACAAACTGGTACCCATTAGATCCCAAAAGAAGAAGAGGTAGACTTGGTACTAGATGGAGAGAAGATCCAGTAAAGTAGGAGTGATATGGTCCCGCACAGCAAATAATAAGGACGAATGGAAGAAGAAGGGGTAGGCCTTTGCCCAACAGAGGGACGATATACAGGTGTCCCAAAGTTATGGGACATGAAGTGGAAGTACCTTAAATATCGTAGATAGGGTATTTTACTGAAAGAAGACTTTATGTTATTTTTAAAAGTTAGTAATTCTGCTTTCAAAGATTTTCTAAAAATTACTTGCCTCGTCTGGGACTCGAACCGACTTAAATGTACAAAAAAGAAATCCCTACTTTTATGATGCCAATCGAAAGAATGTCCAAAAACTAATAACTCTTCTTAAGTAACATAGTATTTTAAAAGAAAGGAGCAACCTAAAATGTTTGAGTCAAATTTCAAGAAAGTTATTTATTGCCGACGACGATATTCGAAAAGTAAAGATATTATATTTCCACAGATAGCATTGATTATTCGTAAATAAGTAGCCACTTCATAATCAAAATACTTTATTGCATAGTTTTTTTTTAGTTTAAAAGCGATACGAGTGTGTGGGCAAGCTACAAACAGAATTGTGCCATATCATATCGAGTATTCACCATAAAATGATAAGAAAATCAAAAGGCAGCGGACTCATTGCTTTGATTTGCGTAAGACAGGAGGGACCACATTTTGAGCATTTAATTAATTAATTTACAAAAAAAAACCCACTTAATTGACTACTTTCTCATATCTTCCTATGATAAAAGTAGGGGTGTTGTTTTTTACATTTAAGTCGGTTCGATTCCCAGACGAGGTAAGTAATTTTTAGAAAATCTTTGAAAGCAGAATTACTTACTTTTAAAAATAACATAAAGTCTTCTTTCAGTAAAATACCTCATCTACGATATTAAAGGTACTTTCCCTTCATGTCCCATAACTTTGGGACACCCTGTATATAATAATGTAAATTAGTTAGTAATGGTTTTATATTGTAATAGGCTTTAATAAATAAATAAATATTTAGTTATTTCGTTCTATATTTGGACACAGATAATGTATTTGTTGAATTTATAAATTTGTAATAGTTAAAGATAAGTCATTATTCTAAATTTTTTATAAAATAATTCTTGAAAGAATTTAATTAAGAACTCTCGAATGGGCAATAGCAATTTAACGCAGACGAATCTACGGGCAGCAGCTATTTGTGTATAAATTACTCTGACTAATGGCGCTCCCTGGTGGCCTTTATCTGAATGACCGTTGCATAGGCAAGCGTGATGGCGTTGTCTCATTCAATACCCACAAAATATAGTGCGCGACATAAGAAAACTTCATTAGCTAGTTTATTTTCTTAGCATCGAGGCAAAACATCGAGATTTTGCTCGACATTTTGAGACAAAACCCTCAAACTATATTTACTTACTACCTACGTACTTGGCACACTGGTATGTTCGAATCTCAATAATGTAAAGATTTGAAGAACGAACCACTTGGAACAGCCCACACACGTGAATAACAATGATTTGAAAGAGATGGTGGAAACCGAACCGAGCCGAACTTCCCAAAACTTAGCGGCATGGCTTAACGTAACCTTACCAACAATATTGACTCATTTGCGTCAAATCAATAAAATAAATAAAAATGAAAAAAGGGTGACTTGTGTTGCCTTGTTGAGCCGATACAGAAATGAAGGAATATTCGATCTAACTGTGACATGCGTACAAAAATAGATTTATTACGATAACCGTAAGCGAAAAATGCAATGGCAGACCCCAAGTCAAACGCCGCAATAGTGTCCTGAAGATAAGCTTAACAATAAACAACTAATAGTAACTGTTATTGACTATAGCATTCTCCGATCTGCTCAAGCAATAATTTGTCAAATCAAGATCAACACAGTTCTATCGCAAAGGCATAAATGACCTTCCTATTAGATGGTAATTATTTTGATAAAATAAATACGTTAAATATGTTTTTCAAGAATCCTGAGCGGCACTGTGTTGTAATGAGCTGGGCGTGTCAATTACCATCAGCTGAAGTCCTGTCCTGTCCAGTCCTGCACATCTCGTCCCTTATTTTCATTAAAAAAAATATGTAATATATAATAAGGTCACTAGGTTTTTTTCAATCAATTATAGAGCCTTATAAGATAATTATGTTTTCAAATATGTGTTAATGTTATTTAAAAAGAAACGGAAATATCTCTAGGATTATGTGAAATATGTACTTTCAGGGCTGATTAATTATATATTCTTGTGGTCTTCAAACCTTTATTTTTAATATTAAAAAAGAACAAACGGCTTACAGAGTACACTATAAAAGATAATATAATAAATAAAGTATTTATTGCACACGAATACAGATCTAGTCATCTTGGCCATGAACAGAATGCTTTAATAACGCTGTGAGTAGTACAAGTTTATAAAAGAATTCATGCGCCAAAAAACATATTGTATTGTGACCTAAATTCAGTTCAGTTGTTTCTTATTGAAGTATAGTTTCTGTATTGCGGATAGCGATAATTTTTGCCAAACTCTGGCTCAGCCACCTTCTCGAAATGTTTATACTCAGCTTCTTCTTTCTTCCAGTCGGCTTCGTTCACGAAGAATAAAGCGCGTTGCAACCATTTTGGGACAAACTCGTCCATGTAGTGGAATCTACGCAGCCACACCTTATGTGTGTCGACGATGTTCGTTTGGGGGTTGCTGATCCATAAATCAACGCTGGGAACAAACATCCTACTTAGTTAAAAATAATACGTTAATATTGGGAGTTAATTTGACTGACTAGTTCGCAAATTCAAGCAAGTCCAGATCTAATAGATCAATCTTACTGAACTTAATACGAACTGAATACGAACTGAACTTAATACGAAGCCACACCTTATGTGTGTCGACGATGTTCGTTTGGGGGTTGCTGATCCATAAATCAACGCTGGGAACAAACATCTTACTTAGTTATAAATAATACGTTAATGTTGGGAGTTAATTTGACTGACTAGTTCGCAAATTCAAGCAAGTCCAGATCTAATAGATCATTCTTACTGAACTTAATACGAACTGAATACGAACTGAACTTAATACGAAGCCACACCTTATGTGTGTCGACGATGTTCGTTTGGGGATTGCTGATCCATAAATCAACGCTGGGAACAAACATCTTACTTAGTTAAAAATAATACGTTAATGTTGGGAGTTAATTTGAATGACTAGTTCGCAAATTCAAGCAAGTCCAGATCTAATAGATCATTCTTACTGAACTTAATACGAACTGTATACGAACTGAACTTAATACGAAGCCACACCTTATGTGTGTCGACGATGTTCGTTTGGGGGTTGCTGATCCATAAATCAACGCTGGGAACAAACATCCTACTTAGTTAAAAATAATACGTTAATGTTGGGAGTTAATTTGAATGACTAGTTCGCAAATTCAAGCAAGTCCAGATCTAATAGATCATTCTTACTGAACTTAATACGAACTGAATACGAACTGAACTTAATACGAAGCCACACCTTATGTGTGTCGACGATGTTCGTTTGGGGGTTGCTGATCCATAAATCAACGCTGGGAACAAACATCCTACTTAGTTAAAAATAATACGTTAATGTTGGGAGTTAATTTGAATGACTAGTTCGCAAATTCAAGCAAGTCCAGATCTAATAGATCATTCTTACTGAACTTAATACGAACTGAATGCGAACTGAACTACGAAGCCACACCTTATGTGTGTCGACGATGTTCGTTTGGGGGTTGCTGATCCATAAATCAACGCTGGGAACAAACATCTTACTTAGTTAAAAATAATACGTTAGTGTTGGGAGTTAATTTGACTGACTAATAGATCATTCTTACTGAACTTAATAAAATATACAATCTAATTTAATCATCTAATTTAAAACTTCTATCCTTTCCATTGATATTCTTTTATTAGGTCTTATTATTACATTACCATTATCTAATTGAAGATAGTTCTTTTCTTTTCAAGTATTTATGCAATAAAAAATCAGGCGGATAACATACACAGAGACGCTTCTTAAATTTTAAGTGTTTGTTATTGTATTTTAAGCTATATACTATCTTATATTTTAAATAAATAATTAAAAATAAAACTAAAGCTCCCGAATGGTATATTAATATGAATTTGAGTGATCTTGATTTGATTTGAATGTACATTAGCATTAGAAAAACATATAAGAAGTAATTAAGACAGAATTCTTAAGAATGAAAATTCACGCTAGTTCATGCTTATCTGGCGATGATTTTAATTTACGACTTAACCATACTACTTCATATATATACATCATACTTCCTTACTGTCATAAAAAAACCATACCTGCAATGTACTTGTAATTCCTCTGCTGTCACGTCACGATGATCACACACCATCACCAGTGGGAGGCTCCTTTGCACAGGATGCCGGCTAGATTATGGGTACCACAACGGCGCCTAGTTCTGCCGTGAAGCAGTAATGTGTAAGTAAGCATTATTGTGTTTCGGTCTGAAGGGTGCCGTAGCTAGTGAAATTACTGGCCAAATAAGACTTAACATCTAATCTAATGTCTTAAGATGACAAGCGCAGTTGTAGTATCGCTCAGAATTTTTGGGTCTTTCAAAAATCCTGATTGGCACTGCATTGTAATGGGAAGGGCGTATCAATTACCATCAGTTGAACGCCCTGCTCGTCTTGTAAAAAAAACCATCAGCTGATCTGTACAGGTATGCTCTTTTATTTTATTTTACAACTTCTAAAAACTTACAGCTAGATCCATATTTAATTATTGAACAGAAAGCCACAAGTTGTTACATTAACATATAATATATTACATAACTTACATTGACGTCTTATAAATTAAAACTCTTTATTTACTTGTCGTGTCATTATATATTCAAGCGGTGTTGTCTTGAGTCGGTCAAGGTTGTATTCATTACGAACTTCATTATAAAATTTACATGCTGTAATAAGAAAGCTGTTCTGTCTACATATTATATTCTGTTGACTTTCCTTAGTTGACGCGTATGTATATATTTTTTATTGTATATTTTATACCTCTATAGGTATACCTATATATATAGATAATTTGTATAGACAAAAGTTTGATGTATCCAATATACGATAATTTATATTTATACAGTTTATTCTTTATTACATGATGATTCATATATTGGATGCAGCACCTTACAAACTAATTTGTTATGTATATTACAGCCATTGTGAAATACCTTGATTTAAAAGAGTGGGGCTTTTGAGTTTCTTATGTATTAGATTATTTATTGAATAAAGCGTTATTTTGTGGAAATTCATAATTTAAAGCACGATACTTGTGCCAGAATTTGGCGAGTTAAAATCTCCTGAGGATGCCTCGTGTAGAGGCGAAACACGTGTCGAATAGATTGATGACAAATATGAGAGGAATTCACACTCAAGATAACTCGAAAAAATTAGATTCTATAATTATGTTCTTCTCACGAGCTCTACTTTTTTATAACATAAGGTAGATTCAGTAATTCAAAAGAAATATTTATAGTGACAATTCAACAGCTGTAAGTTTAAGTAACTATGATGTACACGTCACTGTCACACACATAATTACAAATACAGTAGAATTATGAGAATTCAATGCTAAAACATACGTACTATCCATTTTTGTTCCTTCAAAATCAATCCAATTTTATGCATGAAAACTCCTTGCTACAAAACTTTTTTAATGACTCATTTTTTATTTAAAACTAAACTGTAAAGGTAATGGTCGAGCTCGTAAAAGAAACTCACGAGCGCGTAAAAGAAAGATGGCTACGCGAATGATTTAATTTTCGTCATGTCATACTTTTATGTTCATCCTATTCTCGAATATTACATATTCAATATCAAAACTATACAGTGACAATGAATAGGGAGCCCCACATTACTCTCGAAAATTATAAATATATACTCAATTGGTACTTACAGACTTAAATATCTGCGTGCCCATCTGTAAGCGTTGGTGTAGAAATAATTGGAAGTTGGGTTGAGGTGCGAGAACTTCCTGGCACCTTTCAGACCGGCAGATATCGACACCATACTCAGGCCGAGCTGGTAACCGTCATATAGATCTTCTTCTCTCATTATATTGTGTATGTTCGGTTGGTGTACGTCCAACGGCGTCTCTGAATGTTCACAATAATATTATGCTTACGAGTACTAACATACTTGCAAAGATATTGTTTTTAGACTCCCTATTTCCTTCTTAGATCATTAACATGAAAAAAAAAAATAACGGCACAGTTTGCCGTTAACCTCTATTTTTAGCAACGCACGCATAGGTACTACATAAAGTAACTGGCGTAACGCGAGTGTTAGACGTAGCTTGTCGCGCACACCAAAGTAATAAACCTGTCCTGTTATCATGCATTGTCTAACAGTTATATGTAGACTATCTAATTTATGCGATAAGGTGAATATTTCACTTTGGCATGACCAGATAATGAATAAAAAAAGGGTGTGCGTGTAATCTTTACCTGCTTTTCAGCTTACATATATATACTTTTTGACTTATCTGGAAGCTCATAGACAAAAAATATTATTTTCGTTGGCCCTTATTTGTCCCACCTATGCTAGGACATCCTGTATATAACAAATATTCTTAAAAAGTTGAAAGACAAGAAGATTTAATTTATACCATTAAATATATACCCCCATTAATTTAAGCCGTGTTATTATTAAATAATTGAATAAAAATAATTAAATTATTAATATCACACATATCAATATGACATTGTTTTTGTATATTAACGAATGTGTCTCTATGGGCTCGGACCTTTTGCCTGCCAGATGGGCGAAGAAATATTAACGAAGTCGCAAACGTCAGACTCAGAACTTTTATTTATTATTTATAACAAAGTAATCATACATGAACAAATACGCTTGGAGATTATCAGTCAGTATTACTGAGCAATTAACCATTGACCATTATAATTTAATGGTTTAAAATTTGTTTCAATTGACTTTTTTCTGCCGGAAATACTAACATTACTTCCGCCAGAAAAATATTCTGAGTTACCCCCAAGTCACGCCTAAAGAAGTTTTACTTCAACAAGAAATTCAGTAAAAAAAGTAGGTGAGTGCTGCAGTAAATGTAACATGTTTATACTTAGTTAACACTGAAAATGTTTAGAAAATGAAAAACGGCTTAATGTAGAAAGTTTCCAATAGTTTTATTGTTCTTCGAAGTAATCTCAGTTCCTCTCTACACATCGTCGCATTCGATGGAACCACTGAGAAAAGCAGTGGGCCCATTCTTCCTCAGGGGTCTCTTCTATGGCATTTTCATACGCTTTCACTGCATCATCAGGGCTATGCTCGGGAGATGAAGATGCTATCTTATATCCTAGAACCATGTCACGTATTTCAAAAGATGACTTAGGACTTGCAGCCTGAGACGTACTGGTCATTTCTTAACTGATAATTTAAAAAGAATAGGGTGGTAAAATCGAAACAATTACGCAAAAGGGAGGTAAAAGTAATAAATGTTATTTGCAATAAAAAAAAAAGTATTTATGGCAATATGTAGGCGCGCAAGGTTTGTTTCAATAAACAATTCAGATACCTGTTCTTGAGGCAGACATGTCCAATCCCAGACGCGGACGCCAAAAAAATGTGCCTGGAACAGCCATCTGAAAACATTAGGCACACAATATTGTTTATGAATTGTTCGCGATTTTAATTCCAGTAGTTTTATTCAAATAAAATTTTCCATACGAATTTCTTCTTGCTTTCTATTAAAATAAGTTATTAGTTCCATTATAAGGCGATATAATATGGAATATCCCCTTTTAATGGATTTTACTCTTGAATACGCTACATATGTTAAGTCAATAGATATATAGGTAATATTATGTTACAATAATGTTTGTTTACTTAATTTTTTAACTTAATTTGATAATAATATAAGATGTAATATCTCCAATATCTACGACAAACTTTATTTATTGTAAAGCTTTGAATTATAAATGTTAATAACAAAAGCTGATTATAATGGGAATTGGAACATAGCCGCTAATATTCTAAGTTGAATGAGATTTTTTTTTCCAATTGAACCATTATGACAAGTGGCATTTAATCAGACGGAATATTATTTTCTTCATAAATTATATCTTTGACATTAACTTAGGCTTTTTTGGTTGTTTATATCTATTTATTAGTTTTGCCGTAGAACAAACACTACATAATGATTAGAAAAAAGGCCTCGCATGCGCCTGTCTGTATGTCTGTTTGCGATAAACTCAAAAACTACTGCACCGATTTTCATTTTGTTTTCATCACTGGATAGCGTCGTTCTCGAGGAATGTGTGAGTATATATATTTTTGTTAAGTTTTATTTTACCTCTAGTCTGGTCAAGCAATAACGGCAGATGTCTATTGTGCCGAACTCTGAACAATGATTGCAAAACTAACAGTGAAACAGGCCCGACTATGGAATCAGTCTTCACCATTATTGCACCATGATAACACGAGTACTCATCATGAGAAACCGTTTTAAATCCACTGGAACTGCAATTAGAAATAATTCGTCACCCTCCATACTCGCCAGACCTTGCTCCAACGGACTACCATTTTTGCGTGATTTGGACAATTTTCTACGTGATAAAAAGTTATCTTCCCAGGAGGCAGTACAAAATTCTTTCACACGTTTTGTTGAATATAGATCACCACAATTCTATCACAACGACATAATTGACTTTCTTATTAGATGGCAGCAATATATAGATAACAATGGTAATTATTTTGAATAAATAAATATGTCAAATACAAAAAAAAAAACATCTTAATTGTTTTACTTCAGATCGGCAATTTCATACATTAACCCCTAATATTTACATAACACTATACTTATAAAGGCTTAAACCGTCGTTAATATTATACGCTTGCTAAAAATGGTATTGATAAACCCGATATCATAATCATCAGTCGCATATCACATACATACATCTCATATTCCCACCATATGAAATAAATTTATCCTTCAAACTTCCATAACTCATAAGTCATACTCTGGCTGGCCAACCACCCCTCAGCCTCCATCCTTCCACCGAAGAGTGCGATAGGGACAAATGCAGCTCATATTCTACCTACAAAATGTTGACTAAATATAGGTTTATATTCTATATGTTATAAAAATAGGTTTCGTTTTCCCCTGTTTTCACCCAGAAAATAAAGCCTACCAAAAATTTTTTGAACATGTATTTGAGGAAGAACGAGTTTATGTCCTTACGTTTTATCTTAAAAACTTTTCAATAGCGTTTCGTATTCGTTTGAATAGGGCGGTATAAAAATGGTATTTTTATGATGTTTGAATACTCATATTTTATTATGTCGTTAGTTGATTGAAAAAAAGAAAACGTAGGGACATCGCTTTAGCATAACTAAATTTTTTGACAAAAAATCACTACTCTACAAGAATTATCCAGGGAGAAAAAAGGGGAATACGTTTGTAGGGAATTACGCTGCTAGCGTCCCCTAGTGCAAACTCTCTCTGACTAGTGTCTATATGCAATTATACAAAAAGACTCTTAAATTTAATGCTAATCCTCTCAACTTTTATTATTAGATTCATATATCTTTACTATTATTTTACACAATACTTATCCCACAGAAAAAGCGTACCGCTACATTCTCATACTAATAACTCACCACTACACTCCCACACAAATAAGTTACTACTTCATTCCAAACAAAGATCTGTGCATTTTTATCTACTTATGTGGAGACGTTTAGTGTCGTTCACTTACAAACTTACGGTTCGTCCACATCAAATAACATTAGTTCTATTATCAGCCTAGATATTATGATAACCACTTTAACATAAATTTTTTTTAAGATAAGCAATAACAATAGTATTAAATGCGTTCCAACTAACACATTATTATACGCGAATGATTTCTATTCTACTTGTTATCTCATTGAATTTGTACTCTTCAATCGTAACTACAACTCTTCTTTATATCTTTTATTATGGATGACATACGTTCTACTACGTCAAACTTAGATGAAATGAATTTATTTAACTCTTTCTCCTGTGAGCCGGAAGATTGTAATTTATATTTTGAAACAGCAATAAACAGTTTAAAAATAATTACACAAAATATAAGAAGTATATATAGTATGTAGGTCGTAATATATCTGAATTTTTATGTTTATTAGCTAGAATCAAGATCCCACCGGACATTATAATACTAACGGAATGTTGGCTCTCCTCCAATCCCAACTTACCTCAAATTGATAACTACTCAATGACATGTTCTAATATCTATTATAATCAAAATGACGGTGTCGTTTTATATGTGAAACAAGACTTAATACCAAACAGTTTTGAACCTACCATCAATGAGGCCAACTGCCTTGTAACTACAATACAATAATAACAATCATATCTGTAACAATCATATCCATATACAGACCACCAGCTTTCCGTCATATTGATGTATTTATAAAATCTTTAAATAACTTGTTAGAATCCCTGAGTAAAAGTAAAAACATTTTGTTAATAGGAGATGTAAATATTGATTTTAAACATAATAATACAGATCGCAATTCACAAAAATATCTCAATCTTACTTCCGCGCATGGACTGCTTCCAGCCCATACCATAGCTACTAGACTTCAAAACTGTCTCGATCATGTCTTAGTAAAAACCACCCTCACTTGTACAACCCTATTTAAAAAATAGTTTGACAGATCATTATAGCGTAATGTTGTCTATCGATCTAAGGAGGCGCATTAATCAAAACACATCAAAACATAAAATTACTAAAATTTATTACCATGGTATCTCATCGGACCTGAAACAAGTCGACCTTGACTTCAAATGACCCCAACGAGTCTGCTTACAAAAATTGTTATGTTATAAACATTCTTGCACGGTAACTTCGCCACGTAGAAAGAGGCCTTTAAAACCATGGATGACCCCTGGCCTATTACGTTGCTTGAAAACGAGGGACAAAATGCACGCTAAGCTGAAAACGGAAACTCTAAATGGAATTCTTAGCGTGACTTATCGAAGATACAGAAATTTCTGTACAGGATTGCTCCGTAAATTAAAAACCCAATACGAAAAGTCAGAACTGGAAATGGCGAGTAAAACAAGTGTAAAAAAGACTTGGGATGTTATAAAATTGATCACAAACTTTAAATCCAAATCAAACACTAGTCATGAATTATTAGCCAATAACCCTACACCACTAACCGCAGTTGATTCTATGAATGATTACTTTGCGAATATAGGAAAAAACATGGCAAATTCAATAAATCATTCAATTTACCCAACATGTCCTCGGTTAGTAACGTTTCCTTCTCCTGCCTCATCGTTTGGCCTTTTGGAAACTGACATTAGCGAAGTTGAAATATTAATAAACTCTCTCAAAAATACTAGTTCGGTTGGGTGGGATAATATCAATTCCAAAATAATAAAAGAGAATAAAGAGATCTTAGCTGGCCCGCTAGTCCATAATTTCAACCTATCTATTGCAAAATCGAAATTTTCAAACGTATTTAAGAAATCAGCTATAACACCAATCTATAAAAGTGGGGAAAAGACAGTTATCCAAAATTATCGACCTATTACTATACTTCCTACCCTTTCTAAGATACTTGAAAGAATCCTTAATAATAGACTCGTAAATTACTTAGAAAAAAATCACATTATATCTAATAATCAGTTCGGATTTAGGAAAACTCGATCTACTGCTGACGCAGTATTTGAGCTAACAAACACTGTTGCAGGGAAGTTGGACGCAGGGCAGAAATGTCTTACAATTTTTTTAGATATTGCAAAATCATTCGACACAGTATCACAATTGATACTGTGTCTCGTGTGTGTGTGTAGAATCTCAATAGATTCTAGTAAAAAAGCTCGACCAGTTAGGTGTACGAGGCCACCAGTTGGACTTATTTGAGGATTATTTGAAGGGGAGATCTCAGTGTTTGCGTATTGATAATATCACCAGTAGCCCTCGCGATGTTATCTATGGCGTCCCTCAAGGAAGTATAATCGGCCCAACTCTCTTTTTAGTTTACATCAACCAGTTATGTAACATGTCACTACACAACGGCCGCATAATTACATTTACCGACGATACTGCTTGCATATTCTGGGGAAAGAGTTGGGACGAAGCCTTTGTAAATGCTCAAATTGGTTTTGATAAAATTTAATTTAATTTAACTTCCAACCTTCAGAAGATAGTTTTAATATCATAGCTCATTCTTGTTCCTGTACTGCGCTGTCCACTTCATCTTCATGTAATTGTCCAATTACCAACAGAACTACAACAGTAAAATATTTAGGTGTCATCTTAGATAATATCATCAAAAAAGTAAAAAACTTCTATTTGAATGACTGAAACACTTGGACTACACTGAAACTGAAAATTTACTTAATATTATAAGGTAAAAATTTTCTACAACACATACACCAAGTCACTACATACACACACAAACCTTCACATAACCATCATCTACACTAACACCAATTACTTTCTGTATCTAATTAAGTTTTGTTTATCTAATTAAGTTTCGTTATAATATATTTATTTTTTGTATATTCGCTCCATCATTTTAACCATGTGCTTTGGGGGCCCGGTGACTTGTAGCACAGGTATTTTGTTACCTGTTTCAAGCGCCGGTCTCTCACATTTATATCAATGTATCAATATAGATTTTAATAAACGGCGTATTGTAAGTTTTTATTGTGAGAGAAAATAAATATATTTTGATTTGATTTGATTGACTATCACATTCGTATAATATCCTTATTAGCTTATAATTTTGCAATTAGGCATTTTTTTATGAGTAAAAGTGAATCGTCTCATCATTTCATTAAGACGTTCATCTTATGGTAAGTGATGCGTGCTGCCCATTATAATTCATTACTCTTCACGATTCCTTATTAAACCCAAACTTCTGAATGGCACCGCAATTGCGCTCGTCACATTCCAACAACTGAGAGTATGTTTTAGTTTGAAGGTAGGTAATTTGGAAATCCTACAGACCAGACCTAATCATTCATATTTTTTTATTGCTGCCGTCACTATCATCATTAGTTTCAAAATTTTCAGACGCCAAAATAAATACAAGAATTAAAAATATCTTTCTGTTATTTTTTTTTGTATTTTTACCTTAAAATATTAAACAGAACGTATTCCAGAAAGTGGCTGTGCGAGGCAAGTAGTTCTTGAGAATCACCTGACTTGCAACTTCAGACACCAGCGGGGTGGAGGTGGCGTTTGACGTGATGACCGGTGATGGAACTTCGCATATGGTGTCCCAAACATTACCTACCTTCTGAACATTTCTCTTGCCATGTATATAAGAAGTAGAGAGACCCTCATAACACCACGCCACAGCAAAGAATGAAACCGAGAAGACATGATTGTTGACGATTCGAGCCGTTCTTTGTTGTATTATGCTGGCACTGGAGAGGCACTACAGAAAAAAATAGGAGGACCTTTATATCTGGCCTTATCTGACACACTTAGCTGGTTCTGATAATAATATTGTATTAGTAGCTATTAATAGAAGTCGAATCCTCCAATCAAAATAAGGTATAAATAAAGTAAATAGTGACGTCAATAAAGGCTGTAGGTAACTCTTAGACAATTAATTATCCAGTGGAACCCAAGAACAATAGTATGGAATCACTAAAGACCAAGCCTCGCGAGTTTAGAAGAGACTAATAAAAATTCAAAAGGAATGGATGAGTGATATGTATAGACTAAACTTTAGACTATACACTCTAAACAATTTAGTTACCCAATATTATCTATGCAAAGTATGCAAAAGCATACTTCAAAGATAATATTGGGGATCTCTGCCATCTATGAAGTATGATCTACCAACCAGAGGTTCTAGACGGCCTATTTTCAAAAATAAATCCTTATTAAGTAATAAGTTACCCATATGGAGGGAAGCATGAAAGTAAGTAGGTGCATCACTTCTCTTGACCTCATGGCTGTTGTATATTTCAGCGAACTCTTGGTGTCTTTTGAATTCACGACGCACTCGACCAACCTTCAAACACAATGGACCCAATACTATCTGTTTCTGTAAACGATTGAACGGTCAAACCGTTGTTTGTAAACAGAAATGCACGACATGAAACATATTTGTTGAAGGCTCTCGTTACGCAGAATTATGAATCTTCACATAAGAATTACTAATGATTACTAGAGCGTCTTGTACTTTTTACACGCTTTTTATTAGCTTCACCTGTATGTATGTTTGCTTGTAACCGACTCATTTTTCCGCGATTTTGACCCACTTTAAATGGTCAGATTTCGTAGATATATCGAGAACCGATGACAATACATTAATTAAATTGATCAAATTATTACATTTTTCAATTTGCAAAATAACATTTTTAAATTCAAGTCACGGACGAATAAAAAAATAAGGACTCCGCGCCATGATATTAACAAGTGAAGCACAATTACGCTAGTGTGTCTGCAGTTACGGGGGATACAGACGACAGTAATATTTTTATATAGTCACGTTACAAGTAACGTGACTATATATATATATAGTCAATAATAATAGTATAAGTTACAAGTAACTCCGTCTTTTTAATTTCTGATAGTCAGATTGTTTTCTCAAAAAAAAATAAATATCGCAGGCATAGTATGAGTAAATAAATTACATAAAACAGTTACACCTTGAACGTGTGGATTGCGGGTTTGATTCCTGTGCCCGTGTCTTGTTTGCAGTATCTTTGTTTTAACTGATATAAAAATGACTTAATAACATTTCTTATTTTTAAGAATACCTACACAAAATTCTTTCTTAAATTCATTTTCTTTGCCACTGACGTGGTATCAAGTAAGTAGATTTTTAGAGAACAAACAACTTTGTTCTTTATAGTGATTTGGTTGCTAAGTAAATACACATCATATAGTAATACTTATATAAGGGATAAAGTGTCTTAAGTCCTGTTCTCGGTACACCGTCATCTTCGTAGAAAGACAAAATTACAATTCATACTTTTATGTCCATGACAAATGCGGTCTACCATCTGTCAGTCATATTATGTCTTCTAAGACGTAATAAATTATTAAAACATTAAAGAGAGACCTGTAAGTTTAAGGTCAAAAAGAGAATCGGGCTTCTTTTTTTATAAAATATTGTAATATTGTAAAATTGTATAATAAAATTAATTAATTAAAATTTAAAAGCGTGGTTGATGGTCGCTTTATTCCCAATTAGTTGTATCATTTATGTTGTAGTAACCTTTACGACACAAACATTTTTTAACAATTCCTTTAATAGACACAAATACATCTCATTTTTCCTATTATCGTGCGCAAAGTTCGATTTTGCGCAGTCATTTGCGTTCGCAAAGTACCACTTTGTGCGGGAAAAATAGGAATAGGAGAAATAGTATACGAACTCATGCGGACGTAGGTCACCCTGCACTCAATTCGCTCGTACGACGACCTACTTTGCGCACTTGTATCATAATGTACTATTATCGTCAACAGCGGCGAACTTCAAATTCTTCTTTTTTTATTGCGTTTATTTAAGGTCGCTTTTTAACAACAAGGTCATTAGCGACCACGGTATTTTACAAATATTTATATAAATCTATAATTTTTAAAAATTCTAGTGTTCTTATACATCCATCTTGATTTAAACAATCTTTTATACTATTCGGAAGATTACATTTAATTTTTACATTAGAATAAGAATTACACTCAACTAACAGGTATAACACAGTTAAGTCTAGTCCACATTTGTTACATTTGTTCCTTTCAGATTTCGTAATTAAATGAATGTGAGTTAAATTTGTATGTCCAATACGGATTCTAGTAATGGCTACTTGGTCATTTCAAGATGGGAAGGCAGTAGGTGGTTTTTCAAAAATAGAATTTCGTATCTGCATGAGATTGCTTGTCTTTTCTGAGTTTTTCCAATAAATATCCCAAAGTTTTCTAACTTCTAACTTGAAGAAACTTTTAATTTCAGATTGACTTGCTTTAACTGATTGATCAATTTGACTAATACTAGTTGCGATTTTAGCTTCACTATCTGCCTTCTCATTTCCGATTATCCCTCGGTGGCTAGGAATCCAAATCAATTCAACTTGAAAGTTATTTTTAATTAGGTTAAGCAGTTTTTGTTTAATTTCTATAATAAGTGGTTCTATGTTATTAATATTTTGTAAAGCTGTTAAACATGATTTAGAATCGGTATAAATTACTATTTTATTACAATTTGGTACATTTTGGATTAATTCTAAGGTTTTGAGTATAGCAATGGCTTCACAACTAAAGATCGTGTGGCAGTCTAAAAGTCTGTATCGGTGACATTCATCCCCAGATACAATGGCACAGCCTAACCTACCGTTTATGATTGAGCCATCTGTATAATAAATCTTACTATGTTTATATTTGTCATTAATTTCGTGAAAAAGGTTTCTGTAAATGTACTGTGGTGTGTCTTTCTTGAAATTTTCTGCTATTTCTAAATTAATCGGGAGTTTTATATTTTCCCAAGGTGGTATGGCAGATATTTTTTTTATTAAAAACAGGAGGAATAACTAGATTTAGTTCAGTTAAATACTTTCTTACTCTTATTCTTAAAGGTTGTGGCAGACTGGGTCGAAACTGAAATTCTAAATCTAATGTTGATTTTTTTGTGTAACATTTAAACGTTGGATTTTTGGGTTGAGCTAATATATTTGCTGCATAGACTATGCTTAGTTGTTTTCTTCTGAAATTTAACGGTGTTTCTACGGCTTCAGCTAAAATGCTTTTAACAGGACTAGTCCTAAAAGCACCTATGCTAAGTCGAAGAGCTGTATTATGTATGCTTTCTAAAGAATTTAAGGTATGGTTTTTAGCTGAATCATATAATGTCGATCCATAATCCAACTTTTGTCTTATTATTGCCCGATAGGTTTTCAACAAACATTTACTATCGGCTCCCCATTTAGTTGATGATAATATTTTTATAATGTTTAACCTTTTATGACACTCAGATTTTAACTTATTAATGTGTGAGATCCAAGATAATTTTGTATCAAATGTTAATCCCAGTACATTCGTTTAATTTTAATAGGTAATTTTTGTGTTTCTTTCTTTTATTTGAGAATATAATAAACTCAGTTTTTGATTTTGGAAATTTGAATCCAGTTGTTTCTGATCAATTTTGAATTGTATTTAAAGTATTTTGAATTAGTTTCATAGTAGGTTTAAGATTTTTACCACTACATATTATTGTAAAATCATCCGCAAATAGCAGACCTTTTTCTGGTTTTGAAATATTACAGAGGACGTCATTAATAGCTATAAGAAATAATATAACACTAAGAACCAAACCCTGAGGCAAACCATTTTCTATAAGGGTAGATTTAGATAATACATCATTCTCTCTAACTTTAATTGTTCTTTCAGTCAAAAATTTTTTAACAAATGCAAACGTATTTTCTTTAATATCCATTTGTTGTAAAAGTATAAGAACTCTGTGCTTCCAGACCATCTCATAGGCTTTTTCAATATCTAATGCCACAGCTACCAAGATGTTATCATTTGCAAATGATTCCAATACTTCATTTTCGATACACATTAAATGATCGATGGTTGATCTAAACTGTCTGAAACCATATTGAAATGAAGAAATATAATTGTTTGTTTCTACGTACCATCTAATTCGTCTGCTAATAATTTTTTCTAGGATTTTGCAAAGGTTACAAGTTAAGGATATAGGTCTATAACTTTTTTGTGAACTTGGTATTTTTCCGGGTTTTAATATTGGAATCACCACAGCCTCTTTCCAACTGTCTGGGAATACTTGTTTCAGCCAAATAAAATTGTATATATCAAGCAAATAGTTGAGACCGCTGATAGGCAGTTGTTTAATGATTGTATTGGGGATGTTATCTGGTCCCGGACTAGTATTTCCTACTTGTGAGAGGACAAACAAAAGCTTATGCATTGATATTTCTTTATTGATTGGATTCGAGTTATTGTCTAGTTCAAAGTTAGATTGACCTGTTTCTTGTAAGGATTTGTACATAATAAAGTTTTCGTTATAGTTTTCCGAACTCGAATTTGAGGCAAATGTTTCAGCTAAAGTATCAATGGTTTCAAAAGGGTTGGATATCATAGTACCATCTGCTTTTTCAAGTATTATTTTATTAATACGAGATCTGTTATTATTAATCTTGTGTATCTTGTTCCCCATTTCACCAACTGGTGTTTTGTTAGTAATAGATGATACCCAGTCCTCCCAATTTTTTCGTTTACTTTCTTTAAGTATTCGCCTACAATTAGTTCTATTTTTTTTGTAGTCGATTTTTAAATTTGAATTTTGATCATTTACTGCATATTTTCTGTACGTTCTAAAAGCTTTATTTGTTTCTTTAACTGCTATCCTACATTCTTCATTCCACCATGGTAGATTTCCTTTTTATAATTACCGGATGTTTTAGATATTGAGCTATTGGCTGCTTGCATAATAATTTCAGTAAACTGGTTTACAATACTAATGATAGAAATATCTTCGTTAGTTTTTAAATCTGCTAAACTACATATTTTTATATCAACCTCACTTTGAAATCTTGCCCAGTCAGCGTGAAACTTCCATTTCTGCGGGAACCTAATATCTTCTGAAGGAGATTCCAGAATTTGTGATTGAATCAAAATTGGAAAGTGATCACTATCATACAAGTCTTCTAGTGCGTTCCAATCAAAATAAGAAACTATATTTTGTTAAGCAATAGTTAGATCTATAGCACTTGTACGTCCCGTGTTGCTATTGAAATGTGTTGGTTGTGCGGAATTTAATAAAATCATGTCGTTGTTGTCATCCAACCAGTCTTCAACTAATCTCCCTCTAGTGTCACATTTTTCGGAACCCCAATAGAAGTGGTGACTATTAAAGTCACCCATAATAATGAAAGGTGTCTGGTATTGAGAGATCAAGTCATTTAAATCTTTTATGTGTAAGGGACTACTATTAGGGAGATAAATATAGCATATTGTAATATTTATTGGGAATTTTAATTGAATTGCTACTGCCTCTAGTTGTGTGTTTAATTGAACTTGACATGGGATTGTACTTGTTTTTATAAAAATTGCTACACCACCACTAGCTTTACTACTTAAAGTTCGATTTTTATAAAATACATCATAACCCTTTAAGGATGCACAAGGGCTAGAAGTGAAATTAGTTTCTTGTAAACAAATGCAGACTGGACTTACCTGGTTAATCTATAATTTGATATTTTCTAATCTGTTGTAAAATCCGTTTACATTCTTCTGAAACTCAATATGTGAGAAAAGCCCAGATCTGTTACTCCAATTTTCATAAAGGTAATTGAAGACATTATTTTAACATTAAGTTCTTCGAATTTCTTTTCAATTACATAATGTGCGATGACAGGGCAAACATTGGACAAAACAATTCTTTTGTTTCTTGTAATTAATGGTTTAATTTCTAAAACTTTACTTTGGATAGTAATAAACTTTTTACTTTCTATGAGGTCATCTGCCGTTTTTTTGTGTCCATATAGACACATATACGACCATTTGATATGCGAGATATAAAATGAATTGCTGTCGTAGGTATTACAGACGATAACGCAAGTAGGTACTCCCTGAGCGTAACTCCATCAATTGAATCTAAAATAATGGCTTGTTCTTTCTTTGGAAAACATGTTGTCGAAGTAATGTTGGCATAACTTGTAGTTTTTGACGTTGTTTGTTGTAAGTTAGGGATTTGTTGAGACGTTGGGTTTATTGGATACATTGGGTTGAGGTTGATTTTAGTAGGGGCTCCTGATTAACAGGAGTTCCCCTTAACGTCAAGATTGTAATTGTTCAATCACGCACAAACACTATAATACGATACTCGCAATAATGTAACACGACCGACGCGAGGCGGAAGGAACGCGCGTCCGCGGTGGTTACCGGCGTGAGACTAAAATTCTTCTTCTTCATATATTCATCTTAATATTTTTTATCCAAATTATCCTGAACGACTATCTATATATTTAATATAAATAAAAAATTAACAAAAAAACACGCGACTTCAAAAACACTATTCCAAACCAATATATATATTATGCAATAGATATAATAATTGTTAAAAAACACTTTCATGTGGTAAAGGTTGCTTACTATAAAATAAATAACTTTCTTAATGATAACACAGGTTGGTAATGAAGCGATCAGGCTATTTAAATAATATTTTTTAACTGAATAACGAAATTTTATTACAAAAGAAAGAAAGAAGGCCGCTGAGTTTCTTGTGCATTCTTCTCAGGTCGCAGGCATAAATTATCGCGAATCTAAAAATATATAAATCTTTGAATAATAAAATTTGAAATTGAAAACTATGCCAACACTTAATATCTTGCTGAATATTTAATGCAACCCGAATAATATAACAAATAAAATAATACATTTTATATATAAAAAAAAATAAAAATAATATCGTAAATAATTTATACACATACAACCACAAAAATAAAACACGTAATTATACACATAACCAAACAAAAACCACGTGTTGCTTATATGTGAAATGTTTTAAATTAATTTTTATTTTTGACTAACATAGTATTTGGCGACTTCATACAATTATCAATCACCAATTCTGTCACTGCATCACTTTCTATCACTGTATTCAATTCACTTTCCGTTATTTAAAATGTTTTCTATGAAATTAATTCACAAAATAACTCAACACGAACACAAGCCACGCTTAGATCATGAAAATGATATGTGTGTATGCTGTAAAGAGTAAGCATATACACCTATACATAGTGTAAGCATACACCTATATACATAGCATCCGTGCATTTAACTAACGTAGTAATAATGATCGGATGGTTCCACTTTTGACCACCAGACGGTGTTATTATCGAATGGTATAATAATAATAACAGTCATCAAGTAGACACTGTATAGCCATCATACAAAGACTATACATAAATAATAATAATCTCACGTTACGGACGTTTTTGCGGCTTTACTTTGTTTAGCGTGTGTAAAAAATTAGGGCTTACAAAACTTTTTTGTACACAATATACTTAACTAATCTGTCAGTAGGCGCTACAACTATCAAGCTATTGGGTGAACTTACTCGTGAGCAAGCAATATAAAACTGACCATAAGAGAAGCAATTTTCTCTCAAGTCAATACCCGCAACTTTGAGAGTTTGCCCCCTGCTACTTGTTTATTGTCATGGCAAAGCAGACTTTTAGGGGGTACTGTAATCGTTTAAAATGAATAAAAACTTACAGCAGACACTGTTTTTTTCAAAGGCAACTTGGCAAATATCAACGGGTACTGCATCTGCATCTGCGTCATAAGCTCGAAGTGAGTTACTTCGGCTTTCGAGGATAATGTCTCTTCGGTCAAAATGTTGATCTACCAATACAACAGCCACTTCATTTGCCGTTGGTGCATTAAATCTGCCTCTGTGTTCTCTTAGTGGTTTTTTATCTGCATGTATTACGATCTTGAATGACGCTAAACGCGATATTTTATCAATAGCTGTTTTTAGATCTTTTATGTGTGGGTTCACCTCATTTAACATAAGCTGCAATTGTTTGATTAAATTTGGTTTCAAATCAGGAAATTTAGAACATCGAATATAAGCTTCTCTATCATCTTCACCGACGAAATAAATTTGCAGAAACTGTGCATCCTGCCCAGGTAACTAACTTCCAATTAAATGATAGAATTGTCCTTGAACTTTAAAAGTTGGTGAAAAACCACCTTCTTATTTGTTTACCACCAAAGGACGTAATTTGGAAACGGGCATTATCATTTCAGATATTATCCATGAAGTGTACATGATTTGGGTGTAAATCATTAACCAGACTGTAAAGTGGTTCAGGCAGTTGTTTAATCGGCTCAAGTTGTGCTTTGCCGGCGCTACAACTCATGTCAGGTATCTCATCTTTCCACCTCAAGGCGTTATACCACTAACACTTGTACGTCATAGAACCTAAGACTACACTGCTGTCAGTTCCAAAAGCAATATCTGGGTCATATGTTAAACCCGAAAGAAACTTGCTTCTCCATACACGAATCACTCTATGCACATCAGTATTCCTGGTCTGATATAGTGCAGAAGAATGCCTATATTTTTAGGGTTTGCAGCCTGTCAGGTGGCGACAGATTGCCTATGTCTTTCAGGGTGTACAGCCTGGCAGGTGACGATAGCTTGGCTGTGTACATCAGGTTTTTTTTTCTTATATTTAGACAGCTTTACGGTGGGTTTCAGGTAGAGTCTGTCCATATTTTTTTGTGCCTTTTTTATTTGATTTTTTCGTGTATAATTAGTAAACCTTGCCCTACATTTTTTTTTCTTTTTATTTATTAATATCACAGACTCAGATTGGGACAATAAACTTTTTATTAATTTTTTCTTATAGGCGAATGTTGACACTCTAAAACAGGTACCTTCTGACAACCCTTGTCAACTTTAAGTTGCGAAGGTGTGTCAATTCCAAAATTATGTTCTTCTACAGCTACCTTGATACGACGCGACGAGTAATTTTCTGTGCTGCTATGGGAAGATAGGCATCAAACTACCCACTGGACAAATCTTGGCTGAATCGTAAATGCCTTACCGGATAGTCGTTAGATCCAGATTCCGTATATATGAGACCGTTTCTATAAACTTCAAACTTAAATGGGAATATTAATCCTGCTGCTATTAACTCACAAAATCCGCCATAAGTAGCATTATTCATCATATCACCAAAATATTCGTCAAATGTTACGTAGTTATCACCATTCCTGTCGTGGGTCATAATTGAAAACTTGCTCCAGTTAACAACCACATATCTGACAATTTCTGAACGCACCTTCATCGCTCAAGCTTGTGTTCCGTACATTAAAAAATGAGAGAGCACGAAACAAACATGAACCGTCAGCAACAATAGGGACGATAATACATTCTTCAACTTCTCCATTAACGTTCAGATATTATTTAGCCATTTTAAAAAAGTCCAATCGACAAAACCTATACTTAAAACAAACGAAACCAAAACAAATGCCAAATACAAAGCAGAGTCATATATATAAATCAAAGGTGACTGACTGACTGACTGATAATAATACTTCTTAACACGAGCGAAGCCGCGGACAAAAGCTAGTCGTCAAATATAACCTGCTAGATATATCTATGCATCATGCACAAAAATGGTTAGTTCAAAGTTCTCTCCAAAATAACTCAATGGAGATAGCGCTAACATATAGAAATTCGTATAGTTTAAACTGAAAAGTTACTAATTTTATAAAACCTGCATCTCAAAATCCTCATGCAAAGTCTCAGCCCGATCGGTTTAAAATTGTTCATACAAAGTTTCATACAAACATTCACCCCCTATTTTATCCCCTTGGGGGTAGAATTAATCAAAATCCTTTCTTAGCGGATGCCTACGTTATAACATCTACCTGCATGCCAAATTTCAGCCCGATCCGTCCAAACCACTATTAGGGCTGTGCGTTGATAGATCGCTATGTCAGTCAGTCATGCGTTATATATATTTAGATTATATATTTTTTATAAATCATTGTAAATAAAATGAAGTTGAAAAGTTATTGTGAAGTTTTTTTATATTATTTTTCTCTGCATTATATATTAGCTGCATAAGGTTTTGTGTACTAAGCTATATAAACTATAGGTTATTAAATATCCCACGGAAACTCTTTACTTTTCCGGCATGAAAAGATTCTAATATGTTGACCGGTGATAAAGAATCATTAAAGCTAAATTTAAAGAAATAAACATCTAGCCTCTCAATATACATATTCTTGATAATGTTATATAATTATTTACACAGTTAGTCATTTATGGGGCGTTGTATATGCTTTTACAACAAGAGCCCAGAAAATGATAGTTGATACCACTGAATATACCATACCATTGAAAAGAGCGACCGTCCACACGCTTTTAATTAATTAATATTATTGTACGATTTAAAAATGTTACCATATTTTTGTAAAATAAAGAAGCCCGGTTCTCTTTATGACTTTAATAAGCGATTATAAAAACCTATCTTATACAATATAAGAAAAATGATTGCATATTTTAGTTATTATAAATGGTATCAATGCATTGAGCATGTACCACTATACAAAAAGTAATCCAAGAATTTGGATACAAATGAAAATTTTTTGGCGTTCTGACCATTCTCAGATACTGACCAGACCAAAGTGTAAAAAATTGTTATAGCGCGGCTTAATTCACATGTAAGGTTGTACTAGCGCCATCTATAGATGTTATGCGAAACGACAACTTCAGGTAACAGAGTAGAATTTAAGTCACCGAAATCCACCTTCGCACAACACGCTTCAAATTAGGCTATCATAGGGTTGGGATAAACTTTTCTCATATAAATTCAGATATAAAAACACAACAGTAATGGTAAGAAAACAAGAAAACGGGGGATGCTATATGCTACTATAGCCCCGTCTTACTCGAGTAATGTGAAGAAGATATGTGTTAATGATAATTAATCCTTTCGCTCACATGTTCTTTTTCCATAAAAAATGACAAGAACTAGAAATATGAGCCCCAAATTGATATTTAATAATATTTAAGGGATGTGCAAAGTTTTTGCATGTTTATTATAAACATTGCACAAATTGACCCCTAACGGTTTTCTATGATAAAGTCAAAATAAATATTTTCTCGCAAGTAGGTAACTGGCAACGTTCCTGTTATTCCTCTGGTGTTGCAAGAGAATAAGGGCGGCAGTGATCACTTAACATCAGGTACGCTCATTTGTACTTCTTTTCCATAAAGAAGGTAAAATTTTAATACTTTTCAATCTTCAATAAAAAACTTACAATACTACCGATTCGGAAGACTCAACAATCGGTATTTTAAAAATAATAGCATTAATATAATGCAATTAGTAGTACTAGCAGTACCATTATCATTAGTGCTTCGTTGGGTAGTAAATCAATCAATAATCAATCAAATCAATAAGTAAATCTTAATTTTTCTTTTATGGAAGAGGAGGAAAAAACAAGTGTGCGGGTCATTGATGTTAAGTTATCACCACCGTCCACATAATAATAGACTAATAATTTCATAACAGGTAATAAAAGAGAGAATATTTATTTCGTCCAACACAAAATCTTTAATTTTTGTTACAGTTCGAATAATTAACATACATATACACCGATTAGGATAACTGTAACAGTATATGCAATACTATGTCTAAATCCCTAAATTGCTTAATACACTGCTGTTTGATATATATGACGCGTTGCCCCAATAAAGACAAAAGCTTCCAAATAACCATAACATCCCTTTGTCAGTAAGTAAACTAGGTAGGTCACTACGCTACGCCGTGGCTACGACCTGATAGTAATGTGTCGCAAGTCGCAACCGTTCTCTATTGTCGACAATGGGCCCTCGGCCCTCGGCAAAGTTTCTCGGCATTCGACATATCCTGGGTAGAATCGATCGGAGGTTCGCGCACTTCAGTGGCAGTGCGCGAGGGTTATGTCCAAGTGACGTCAACCCAACACCGCCCCACCCCTCCCCCCGCGACCGCGCCAACTTCACTCTCCAACACTCAACGCCACACGACCTCAACCTACGTTCTATGTACCTATGCTCGCACACCCATCTTCGTATGTTATACGAATACATCGCTTTACAAACATAATATCATACACTCATTATTTTTGCCTTCGTTTATTCGCCATCGCTTCATTGTAATCACTCATTCCATTATTCACCTCGCCATTGCTTGTTTATCCGTCGCTCGGTGAACAAACAGAGTGGTTCACCGATTTGTTGTGTCTTGGTACAGTGTAGTTGTCGATATTGTATAAACAGTTGAATAATAAATGTCGTCGAGTAAGACAGAGAGGCCATGTGTGAGTGAGTGATTGGTGCTAGACACAAGTTAGAGCCAAAGTGAATATATTCGACAAGATTCGGCGGCGAGGGCGCTCACAGCAGCAGCGCGGGGCCTCACAGGCCGCGGCCTCCACCACGTTCAGACACAGCAAGCTCCGCTACTCCAGCCACTTCCCGGCGCGGGGGTCGCCGCTCAGGGTGCGCACTAACGCAGCCCAGCACGCGGCGACCCCACGGCTCACGGACTCCGCAGATGACCCCGGCAGCGTAGGTCTAGCGGAGCGTCCGGGATATGGCTACGAAGCACTCTCGGCTGCTAGCGATGCCAGCGATCAAGCTGAACCGGATGCGGACGCAGACGATATCGCAGAATCCTGGCGTGGTTCCACCAGGGTCAACTTCCCGCCCCATGTCGAGCTCGAGCAACGAGCAACGGGATCCAGCCTCCACCGATCTCGAGGCCGCTCCATGAGCGCCTGGAGTGACATCAGCCGCTCCAGTATACGCTTCGAAGAGCGGTGAGTCTTATTCATATCGAAAGTAATCTGCAGATAGTACAGGAAGTAAGTTGAAAGAGACAGTGTGCTTTAACAAGTGATATTGTAAATATGAAGGGTTTTTAGGCTTAGGTGAGGGGTCCTACACTTACGTGCATGTTACTCGTTGATTATGCAGCGGAGGAGAGCCGAGTGACTTGTACGTCAGGTATCGTATCTCTGTCATGCTGTGCTACCACGCATGCGTATACAAACATTACTCACACTTAACTTTTATATCTGTACGTACACGATTACTAACAGGATGAATAATGTTGTAGAAATGGCTAGCATATCTACAGTGAACTCTTTATTCATAGTATTGATGTGATTGTCAATATGTTTCTATGTTTGTTACTCAATCACGTCAAGTTGAATGGATCCCAATAAAATTTAAAATTCCACACTATACATAGGTATAAAATATAATTATTAGTTGGATTAATAGCTTATTATATAATAAATTTAATAATATATATGCGAGGAGATTTTGAAATACATCGCATTAATATAATATAATAACACTAAATTAACCAGTTCGGTTAGGTTTATTCACTTATTATTCCAATTATATATAGAAATCATCAAGATCCCGAACACCAAAAATGTCAAATGAAAGCATTTTTTCAGTTTCTCAAACTAAATACAACTTTAGAAATATGAAATGTTTTTTGGATTTAAAAAATAATATTTTATGTAAAGGACATCAACGCGAGCGAAGCCGCGGTCAAAAGTTATTAATCTATAACCGTAATCCTCATTAGAAATGTTGTTCTGTTTCGCATGCTTTGTTTGTAAGTCTATGGTGAAAACAAATGTTGCTTTCTGTCATATTGCGTTCTAATTAGGACGTTTTCGAGTCACGCGTGCATCCGCCCCTGGTTAAAATGTTATTTAATACCATTGGTATGCTCTGAGTAAGAGCGCTTTCGCACTACGTCCGGATCCAAATCCGGTCCGTACCCGTAAAAATACGGTCCGGTGTAGAACTATTTCTATGGTAGTGTACGAACTAGATAAGGCTTCCGTCATCCGATTTCTTTCCGTCAACCGTAGATATAGTTCTACTGGTTTGCGGATACAGATCGGACTCCGTTTGAACTTATGCGAAAGCGCTCTAAGGAGATGACTTTTTATGGTAGGTCTCAAAAGGTGACACCAGCGCTCGGCTGCCAAACATTAAATATAAATGAAATCTTTTTAATTATGCAGGGGCGAAACTCTGATCCACAGCTAGAATATGTATGAAGTTCAGCAGTTTAATGGTTTATTGATTCTTATGAATAATATTCAAGCGTGCCAACAAATAGACATCCTCTAACAATAGAGTTGTTTATATTGCTTGTGCCATCTGCAAGCAAACAATGGCCTCGGCAATTATTTATGCATCTAACTGCGATTGTACCACTGGTTGTATATATTGGTCCAGCAATGGGCCGTAAAGCTCGACGAGCGCACTCGCCCAGCTATGCTTTTGCTCACTATACATATTGGAAAGATGTTTAATTACAGATTCATTACATTACTAGTTTCTACACGCGACGTCATCCACTTGGTTAGCGACCAAAGCAGCTACTGCTTCTAGCATGTCGCGAACTCTACATTATCATGCAAAATTCCGATTAAATCTATTCAGTAGTACGCAAGCTATGTATGTATTACATTTTTTACCTTAGCATTTGACAGTGGCAGTTGACATATTTTAAGGTCGAGATTTCCTTAGGCTTTTGGTATCTATTTTGACTCTGGTGAAAGTTTGGCGAAACCATCCTAACATTATTATAATATAATAATATAATGAGGCATTAAAAAGGTAAATAAAAATAGCTATTATAAATATTATTAATATTTATTATCTAACTATTCTATTAATTAAGACACAACATGTTTGTTATTTTCATGATTTACGCAAAATCAGCAAAATATTATAAAGAATATCCAATAAATTGAAGCCTATTCAAATAACTGGGCGAAGGATATTTTTTTGTCTGCATTAAATGACTGAATAATATATTTAAGCCATCCTACTGGTAGAAAATACCTGAATATAAGAAAAGAAAAAACTAATATTATTCACATAAATTGTAAGGTAAAATTTATATAGGCCGAGAAAGCAATAAGGAAACTACGTGAGGTATTTACTAGATCGAGTATATCCGAGATTGTTACATGGTGTGTTGACTTTGATCATTACGTGTAACACTCTGCTTCGCATACTAATTACTTCATGCTGTAGATATTACCAGAAATGCGCCACCTTATAAAAGGCTTACTAGAATATAGACAGCTTAAAACGGATTTTATAATCGGAAGCAAAAGATACGAATCCTATAAATACGTGGCGATTCAAGGGTGGTTAGTGAGTAGTCAAATAGAAAAAATATAAAACGACTAGCTGACCCGACAGACGTTGTTAGGTACATAATAAACATTTAAAAAAACTAAGATAAAAAAAACCGACTTCAAAAACTCAAAAGTATAAAATAATAGAGATTTAATTTAATACACCTCTTATGCAAATCTTATCTTTAATATTAATGAAATACTATTGTTTGTACGTGCTACGTATTGATACGGTTTAAGTCTATAATATGTATAGAAAATGTTACAAATAAATAAAAATTCAATTTGGATATTCATTTTAAGCTATTCTTTCATTCTTTCAACTTGATTTCTGAACGACGGGGGACACATCAAATGATAAACAAAATTGTTGTTTTTATTTAATTCCGCGCATTTTCATATTTATTCACCTTTGAAACCTCCTCTAGACTTCCACAAATAATTCAAGACCAAAAATAGCCAAATCGTTTAAATCGTTCTCGAGTTTTAGCGAGACTAACGAACAGCAATTCATTTTTATATATATAGACAAGCTGACCCGGCAGACTTGGTACTGCCTAAATCGATAAATAAAAGACCTAAATTTTTGTATAAAATAAACTTAAAACAAAACAAAAGGAATGCTTTTTTCTGTGTTATTACCCGTGTTTGAAGGAAGCTTAACTTTTAGCTGAGTAACTTAGAAAGATATAAAAATTCTAATTAATTATTGATTTTAAACTATTATTTTTATTTGATATCTGAACAACGGGGGACACATCAAAGGAAAATCAAAAATTTTTGTTTTTATTTGATTCCGAGTATTATCATATTTATTCAACCTTTTAAAGTTCTCGAGTTTTAGCGAGACTAACGAACAGCAATTCATTTTTATACATAAGAGAAGAGATAGATTTACAAGTTTCAGCAGAATGTTTGACGTTCAAAGTAGTAAGTAGAGATACTTCGCGAGCATTACATTTACATAATATTATGTGTAAACTAAAAACAATACAGGACCCATTAGACAACCGGAGCCTTGCGGAACTCTTGACTTTACAAATATATTTTTGTTATTTGATTTCATTGTTTTCTTTGCAGGCTTTGTCATGTTTCCTATGAATGTCACTGTATTTGGTGGCACCGTGGGGTGGTTTGTAAAATTACCTTAGATACTGTCGAGGGAAACGTGGCTGCATCATGCTAGTGTACCGTTGCTACTTGTGGTTGTTGGATGATCTTGCCATCAAGAACTATCATTTTGTTGTGAAATTCAAACATTCACTTGTTGTTGAGGTTTTTATGATTTACTTCATTTTTTTTAATGTATAGATAACATTTATTTACATATGACTTAATAATTAATAACACTGTTTATATATAAAAAAAACTTAGGTAATCTAATAAAATTATAATAATTTTTGATTTTTCTCTTACCTAATTAACTTGAAATATTCGAGTATTTTGTCGCATTACTTTGCAGAGATTATATCAAAAATAACTGAAAAGTTGTGAAGCTGTAAATATTGAAATGGATAGCGATAAGTGTTTTGCCACTTATAATTTAAGCTCAACGTAGTTATAAGTTCGACATTCGTAAGTGCAATTTTTATACGTTTTGATCAATTACGTTATGTACATAGATCTTTAATTGTTACAAACTACACATTAGGCATGACACATCTTACACATTTAGATTTATTTGCATTTAATTAAATGTTGTTTGCACTTAACCAGTGGACGGCTTTAGAAAGAGCACGGCTTACATTGTCAAAAAATACTTGTCTATGTTCAACTTTAAAGATAATCTGTCATCTGCGAACAGTACTATTTAAATTTTCATGATTACTCATATTTCCCACAAGTTAAGGTAGATCGTTAATATAGATAAGATAACAGAAATGGACCTAATACTGCTTTGTAATATTTGGGTAGTACAGGCTGACCCTGTGGTACACTATTTTTACAAATGAACCAAATAATAAAAGATAGGGCCTTAATATTGAGCCCTGTAGCACCCCATTGCTTCATGTGAACCAGATGATATCATAACAGCATTCCATCATAGAGGTAGGATGTTACGAAATTGAGAGCGATACCACGAACTTCGCATTAGTGTAGTTTCATGAGAAACGTCTGATACTGGAAGCAATCAAAAGCCTTAGTTAAGTCACAAAAACCACAGGCGTCATATGTCTCCTCCTAGGCGTCATATTAAGTGTTCTATAGTAAACGGATGCAAGCATCAGTGGTAGAACTGCCGCGAGTGAATCCATATTGTTTTAAATGAAGTAAGTTATTGGATTCATTACGATCTTTTACCGTCGGACAGAACCATTGTCTTTCGTCACGATAACGCCACTCGGCAAAATTATGAGAGTTTTGCTGGAAAGTGTGAATATATCCGCCATACAGCTCTGACCATGCACCTTATAATTTCCAACTGTTCGGTCTTTTTAGATTTCTTTAGACAATGTCAGGTTAATATCATAAGAGGACTGCCAAAAATACTAGTCGCGTTTTTTTTTCAGCAGTCTTCTCATTTCTACATCATCAGGACCAGGATGATTACGGCCAAAAGTAGTTTAGAGGGCAAAAGCTAGACGATATGAACTGAAGAACACCATCGTACTATTTGGTTTCTGACGTGCAATCTCACAATTATATTTGCTTGAAACCAATAATAAATATTTATTTCTACTTATTAAAAAAATACAATAAGTATTATTTTTTACAAAGCGAAAATATTAGGCAATCTCTCTTTGAATTTGAGTACTAGACTCTCAAAAATCGTCTCCCTTGGGCCAAAGTTTCGCTTCAACTCATCAAGGCGCCGGAGCAAGCACGCCGCACTGACTGCATCTCATTAAAACAATGCTAATTTGAGACCCACTTGTATTTTGCATTTCAAAAAACTCGAGTGTCTTCATATCGTGCCTTGCTGCCTCAAATACTTTTTATTTACTTATCAAACATTTCTGTACATTAATATATTTCTCAGGCTTAGTTGTTTTACGGTTTGTGTATAAATTAACTTGTGTAAATACATAATTGCATTTTAGTCCTCATTGATTACTTAATTCGATGTTTCCACCACAAGGCACCAATATGTTAATTCCATCATAAACATAACCTATAAATAAAAGCAAATCTCATAATTCAGTTCTTTTACCGTAAAAAGCTTTGAGATCCATATAATCCATGTAATACCAGGTCTACCAATTTATTGAGTCCCTACTTAGAGGTCTTTCTGTATTACATTATTACATAATTAGCTAACCTAATAACATCTTATAGTGACCGTATCAACATTGAAAATATATTATGTTTTACATAAACCGATTAACTTTGAAGACACTGTATGTTTTTTAATTATTTTTATTAAAAATACAATGTATCACTAGTAATTCATATTATACAGATTTAGATCTTTTAGTGCAATGGCCAAGTCAATCTATTTATTCAGAACATTAAATATTTTGAGCCATACTTTTTGTGAAAAAGGTATCAAAACATCAAGTGTATCAAGATACCATTCTTGAGGAGGTAGTGAAGCCCCTTAACAACACCATGTTCAATAGCCACGAATGGTCCTTCAAGCATGTCTCGCCACCTTGCCATAAAGCTCGGTCTCCGCAGTGTTGGTTGGAAACCAACGTTTCAGACCTCATCAGAGTTGACTAGCCGTCGTCTAGTCCCAATCTTAATCCGCTGGATTGTGTTTTATGGTCAGTTTTAGAGAGTACGGCTTGCTCTAAAGAAAGGAAAGAGTGCGTGCTTCTATTGATAACTGTCCTTAACGTTTAAAGGAGGACCACTTAAAATAAACCTTTTATATTTTTAATTGTTTTATATTTATGTATTAAGATAACTCACTGTAAAAGTAATAGAACATTTTTTTTCTTTGTTTCAGTATTTCTGGTAAGACTAGTTAGAAACAGTCATAATTTTAAAATCGTTAGACTTAGATCTTAGGGACTCTTGGTCCCATACCATAAATTGCCCGAACAGCTCTTTTCTGCAGCAAAAAATAGAACCAATATCAGCAGCAATATCCCATAATAATAAACCATAAAAACATATTGCTATGAAAGTAATTTTAAAATAAACAATCTTGCAGTTTTATGTCTGTTTGGGAACGAATCTTTTGTACTGCGTATGCAGCAAGTAAGTCTACTCCATTAGATATCTATATATGAACGCGTAAATGGGCCCTGCTTGATTTTTTTTTATGAAAATAAGGGACGAGACGAGCAGGGTGTTCAGCTGATGGTAATTGATTCTTGAAAAACCCCAAAAATTCTGAGCGGCACTACAACTCCTTGTCACCTTGAGATATAAGATGTCAAGTCTCATTTGCCCAGTAAATTCACTAGCTACGGTGCCCTTCAGACCAAAACACAGTAATGCTTACACATTAATGCTTCAAGGTAGAAATAGGCGCCATTGTGGCACCCATAATATAGCCGGCATCCTCTGCAAAGGAGCCTCCCACTGGTAAAAGATAGGGTATAGTGGCTTGATGATCCTGTTCCTCGGTCCTGTCATCCAGAAACTTGGTATTATTGTTTAATTTAAAGCTATATATTCTATAAATACTTCAAATGTTTAAATTGATCGCTTAAAACTAGTATTCATTTACAGCGTATTGATGAATAAACAAAAGTAATTTATAACTATACTCTTGATATTTACAAATTAAAAAAAAAATCACATGACTAATTTGTAGATTGTTTTAAAATGTTTCATAAATAATTGACGAATCTGTATTGATTTAAAAGAGTGGAAATGAGTTTCTCGCCACTTCTTCTCATTACTTTTGCGAAGTGATTGTAAGTGGTAAATTAACTTTCACATGGAAGTGTCATTTATTTGATTGGCGGAATCAATTTATATCACGTAATTATAAGCTGTTTTGTGTTCTTATTCTAATAAAAGTAAGTATATATGTATATACGCACACAAGCATCTAATAGTTGTCGTTATAATAAAGAACAATATTCTTAGTGCGGTGGTTGGAGCGCAGCGGAGACCAATCGTTAATCTAAGATATAAGCATTATTGTGTTTCCATTTTAAGAGCCCGATAAGGATAACTCCGACTAAAAATCAGTTAAATAAGTCAAATAAGTTGAAAACTAAAAAATCAGAACTTAACTCCACAAATAAACCAATCGTATTAGTAGAATTTTGGGTTTTTCAAGATTCCTTAACTTGTAATAAATTTGGTGTCTTTAATCCACAGGAAGAATGTCAAACTTTTTCTAATAAAAAAAATAATTAATCGGAAATGGTATGAAAATATTTTATACTATACTTTCGGAGAGGGCTAAGTTAATTAAATATATATATAAAAAGCCCGCTGAGTTTCTTGCGCCCATTCTTCTCAGACCTGAGGCAGTCTCTTTTGAATGGGTGGTAGTTTTTGACGTTCAATAAGTGATTTTAAATCCTATTTTGAATAAAAATATTTGAATTTGAATTAAAGGTCGGCAACACTCCTGTGAAGCCTCCGATGAAGCAAGAGAGCGCGGGTGGGACGAACGGAAGGACTGCGAAGTCTTAGGAATATCATATTATCCCGTTATTTACAGTTTCTTTATGAAACCCATTGTTAGTACATGCGGTTAAAATGATGCACAACTCAATCGGGAATTTTATAATATTAAAACGCATAACCCATAACCTAGAGTAGACACATAGTACCGCATTGCAAGCATATCACTCAACCAACAGAGGGGAGCGGACGAGAGGCACTGAACAAATTCTATAATGTACAAATATCGCTATTATTAGTTAAGACATGGCCAATATTCATAGTTTAATTACATTTTAGCTCTAAATTACTGGTTCCAAGTGAAATAATTATTAATGAGAATTTCCACTGTTGGTTTCCAATCTTCTTCCGATATACCACTTTAACACACGTTAAATGAAACTTTTTGTACGCTTGGTTTGTTGTTGAAAAAATTAACAAAATATGTTCCTATAAATATTGTAAATACCTCTCTTTCTATTTCTAATGTTCATACTTAATCTTCATTATTTTTTTTAATGACACTAATTTGAATACACTTTCAAATGAAAATGAAATCTGCGTTGCTTCATAAGGGTCGGAGTTCTGAACCCCGCCTTCTTTAAGGTCAAGACCACAGTTTCATCAATCACAATTAAGTATATCATATCATAAATAAGCGGGATCTAAATGACATTACATATAAACGAACATTGACATAGTTTTAAAACTTGTAACAAAACTTTACTTCTATGAAGAATATATAATATTATTTTTAACCGCGACTTTGTCCGTGAGAAATAGTTACTTTGAGCATTTTTTTTATTTTTTAAAATACTTTGCCAATAATACACATACAAACTGCTGCGGCTAACTATGAACTACTTTACTTTGTTTTTTCATACTTTGCTAATACATTATGCGTGTTTGATATTCGTAAGCACGACATATAATGTAGTTTCATTTACATTTCTTACAGTATTTATGAAACTTTTAAGCGTTCGTTTTTTGTACCAAATATAATCAAAATCCAAATCCCAGCTATCCCCTATTTTAACCCCACATAGGTCAAAATTTTAATAACGCTAGATAAAATATTTATTTATTTCTTATCAATTGCCTAAACACAAAGTTTCTTAGTGTGACCTGTGATAGTGACGAACTTCCATACAAACTTCCACCCCTTATTTCAACCCCTTCAAACCTCTTATTCGCGATAAAAGTAGCTTATGTCCTTTTCCAATTTCTTATCTATCTCTGTACTTAATTTAATCAAAATCTTTTGAGTGGTTTAGGTGTAACAAACAAACACACATTCAAATGTATATTAGTAAGAATATACATTTGAATTAACAGTATTTCATCTCTCGTGACTCTATATTAATTTCTCATGTGGAGCTAGCTTCATAGATACTGGATTATTGTATAGAGAATTTAATTTTCTGTAGATTAAAGCATTATTTGAAAAAAACAAGAAAATCTAATAACTTTTTAATAAACATAAACACTATAATAAGTGTTCAGTGCCGCGCGTTCATCTATATGAAATGAAATTGCATTTTCGTTTTGCCATATGAAGCCTCTTAATAATCGACGTAATTATTCATTGGCCTGTATGTAGTGCTAAAATAATAAGCGATGTCTTTAACATATAAGCTATCTTTCGATACGAGAGGCTCTGGTATATGTAATGTGAATTAGTAATGATGTAGGAATTATGGCGGGTGCGTGGGGTAGGTCGGGTCGGGAGGAGGCCGCGCAACTTCGTTCCCATCCCCCTCTACGGCTGCGACCTGAACTGGCGTTAGGAGTGAACGGTAACCGCCAAGCTCAAATCGCGTCGAGCGATGCCGTTGCTGCACGCCTCGCGGCGCCGCACCAACTTGCGGCTCGATCAGTATCCCGCGCGCGCGAACTCGTTTTCGCAACAAACAATATAATAAACCAGCTTGAATTGGTTTCTTGTAAGTTTTTCGCTATATTTGCTATCTCAAAATAAACACTACAGTTGTTAGGTAGACTCGTAAGTTGCGTTTTTTAAATTGTGCCTTTTTAAATTATATTTCACGAGTAACTAACTCATTTTAAATACAGGGTGTCCCAAAGTTATGGGAACATGACATGAAGGGAAAGTACCTTAAATATCGTAGATAGGGTATTTTACTGAAAGAAAACTTTATGTTATTTTTAAATGTTAGTAATTCTACATTCAAAGATTTTCTAAAAATTACTTGCCTCGTCTGGGAATCGAAACGACTTAAATGTAATAATACACCCCTACTTTTATGATATGTAGATATGAGAAAGTAGTCAATTAAGTGGGTATTTTTTTGTAAATTAATTAATTAAATGCTTAAAACGTGACCGCTCCTGTTTTACGCAAATCGCCAATATTTTAATGAGTCCGCTGCCTTTTGACAATCTTATAATTTTATGGTGAATACTCGATATGATATGGCACAAATATGTTTGTAACTCGCCCACGTTCTCGTATCGCTTTTAAACTAAAAAAACTATGCTATAAAGTATTTTAACTATGAAGTGGGTTCTTATTTACGAATAATCAATGCTATCTATGGAATGATAATATCTCTACTTTTCGGACGTCGTCGTCGGCAATAAACAACTTTCTTGAATTTTTAATAAAACACAATAATGCTTACATATTACTGTTTCACGGCAGAAAAAGGCGCCTTTGTACTCATACTAGCCGGTATCCTGTGTAAGGGAGCCTCCCACTGGTATATATATATTATACTATATATTTTTAATGATAATAAGTGCCAAACTGTGATAATATAGTTTAAGTCGTGAGATAATCACAAAATCTACTTACGTGTTCTGCAATACAAGAATACCTAATCTTGTCGCCCTGCGCCAACTACCCAGAGTCTAAAGATAAAAAAATATCTTATCGTCACTGGAAAAGCAAAATTACTAAAGCGCGGAAAGTGTATCTAACCGGGGATTGATTTAAACATTTTTTTATGTTCAAATTAGAATATCTTTGTTTCTTGTATTCTAATTTAAATACTCTCAAGGCGAAATTTTTAAATAGATATATTGCTTCTTACTCTTGTTCTTTCGAAGATACTGTCGCTTTAACATAAATGCTCTGACCACTTCGTAAGTCTAAAACACTTGTCTCCATAAACATATTGGTATAGAGTAAAGAATAAATATTAATCACTAACATCCATTGAAGTTAAGGAATGGAAAAACGACTGACATGAATAACAGAATAATAATATGAAACTGTAGTTATACCGTCACCTACACCATCCAAGAGTAAAAAAAACAGTACCAACAGTGTCATTTAGTTGTGGCTGCTTTAATATACGTATTCATTGAATATTAAACCGATCATCATAATATCTGGTGTATATTATCTTAATATATCTAAGAGTTTCCAGAGGAGGACGAGCACGATACGATACATACGTTATTAGTGTTATAAATGTCTCTATTTCTTTCTTATAAATGTGAATGTGAGTCTTTCCTTACGCTTTCAAGCCTTACCAACTAATCCCATCACCATGAGATTTTATTACCATTGGTAATGCAGTAGTACATTTTAAACAGAAATTGTATTCGTTCCTGTGTTAAATTCAGTGATTTAATGAATGTAAGTAAGTTTTCACACCTGTTGATACATTCCAATGTAATGAATTTCTCGTTGAAGTTTTGATTTATAAGCAGTTTGTTAGTTTTTACACGCTTTTTGTTAGTTTCACCTGTATGTATGTTTGTTTGTAACCGACTCATTTGGGCGCGATTTTGACCTACTTTAAACGGCAAGAAGTTCAAACTTCGTAGATTCATCGAGGACCGATTACATTACAGTCATTTCAGCCGGAAGGCGTCCACTGCTGGACAAAGGCCTCCCCCAAATATCGCCATGACGATCGGTCCTGCGCTGCCCTACTCCGACGATCTTGACCAGATCGTCGGTCCATCTTGTGGGGGGCCTACCAACACTACGCCTTCCGGTACGTGGTCGCCATTCAAGGACCTTACTGCCCCAACGGCCATCTGTCCGCCGAGCTATGTGCACTGCCCACTGCCACTTCAGTTTCGCAATCATTTGGGCTATGTCAGTGACTTCGATTCTCCTACGGATCTCCTTATTTCTGATTCGATCTCGCAGGGAAACTCCGAGCATAGCCCTCTCCATTGCCCGCTGAGCAACAGTGAGCTTCCTCATAAGGCCCATAGTAAGCGACCACGAGTGTGTTCCGTATGTCAACACTGGCAACACACATTGGTTAAGAACCTTCGTCTTCAGATACTGTGGTATTTTGGACAAGAAGATTTTAGGGAGCTTCCCGAACGCTGCCGATCCGAGTTGGAATTTACGAGTGACCTCTTTCCCAAAATTGGACCTGACCAACTGGATTATTTGTCCAAGGTAGACGACATGCCAACAATTTCGAGAGTACAGTTCCCAACTGTTACGGAAGTAGGTGCGACATGGGCATTAGACATGATCTTTGTCTTGTCCATGTTCATTTTGAGAGCTACTCCTTGGGAATCTGTATTGAGGCCATCGAGCATATGGCTTAAGTCTTCCATGGTCTCTGCCATGATTACGATATCGTCTCCAAATCGAAGGTGAGTGATGTATTCGCCGTTTATATTAATGCTCAGTCCGTTCCAGTCCAAAAGCTTAAAGACATCTTCGCCATCGCCTTGTCTAACTCCCCGCTGTAGTCGGATAGGCTTCGAGAACTGATCCCGGAGACGGACTGACATGGTGGCGTTATCATTTAAACACTTCAACGCTTCGATTTATCGATAATCAATGTGACACCTCTGAAGAGACTGAAGCACCGCCCAGATCTCTTGTCATAGTCCACGAACGCCAAGCATAGTGACTGGTTAAACTCCTCCGTATTCTGTATAATATGCCGCAGTGTATGTATTTGGTCTATGGTAAAGCCTTTTCGGAATCCGGCTTGTTCGGGAGGCTGGAAGTGGTCGAACCTGCGCACGAGACGATTCCCGATAACCCTAGAAAACAGCTTATATACATGGCTCAGAAGTGATATGGGCCTATGGACTATAGGCCCATATAACTTATATACATATTATATATATATTTATAAGCGTTTTATCGCCCTTTTTGAAGAATATCACCGCTATACCTCTGTGCCATGCTTGCGGCGTTTGCCCTCGAAGATGACGGAATTGAATAGCTTCTGGAGAATCTTCAGCATAGGAGTACCACTAGCTCTCAGAAGCTCGGCTGTAATTCCATCATCACCCGGCGCCTTGTTTTTTTAAGCTGTTTTAGGGCCATACTAATCTCGTATAGGCTGACGTCTGGGATATCTTCGGTATAGTGTCGGGTTAGTTTGGCTCTTGTTTGTAACATGTGCCCGTGCAGTCGTGTATAACTGTCCGTAGAACTTCACGACCTCCCTCAAAAGTTCGTGCTTGACGAAACGACCCTGCCGTCGCCGGTCTTTAGCCTCGTCAGTTGGCTCTGCCCAATTTTTCTGTTCCATGTGCCCAATAGACAAATCTCGAATACTTTGGAGCCTTTGTTTCGTTCTATGGCCTCCGGTGACTGAAGGGCCATTTGGCGTCTTACATCCATGAATTTGAGGGTAGAGTCTGAGATTTTTCCGATTCTTTTTGAATGGCTGGCCTTAAATAACTTAGACCCTGCTGTCTGAACAGCTGCCATAAACCTGTTATTAAACTCGTCCAGGTCAAGGCATTCACCGAGGCATCCGAAGCGTAGACTTCACCAGTAGAGACCGCTCCAGTTTTAGGATTGATATTCAATGTGCCTCTTACTATGCGGTGATCACTCACAGTTTTCACTGAGTTTATCACAGAGTAATAATTGAATATATGTTGTCTTTTGGTCGACATGGTGAAGTCAATCTCTTTTTTGGTGGCACCATCGGGGCTGATACAAGTCCATTTGCGTTGTTCTGACTTCATGAAAAAGGAGTTCATCATATAGAGATCCTCCTCCTCCATGAAGTCAGCCAGCACTGGCCTTGGGCGTTCCGATTTCAATAACCAAATTTCCTCACTCTCAACTCATCGCCGCTACGTTTGCCCAGCTTTGCGTTTAAGTCTCCCATCACAACGTTGAAACGGGTCTTAGGAGTGTGAATGGCTGTTGAGATGTCCTCATATATGGCCTCCGCCTCCTCGTCTGAGTGTGTCGAAGTCGGAGCGTTAACCTGAACGACCTTTAGCGAATAACGTTGAGTAATTCTCAGTTACATTGCTGACGAGAGTCTTGTGCACGAGGAACCCGACACCACCCTGGGTTGGTCACCCTCGCGGAAGTAAAGTAGATGTCCAGAATTTAGGATTATCAAGCCCTTACCCTGTATTCGGACCTCAGATAATCCCATGTTCCTCCAACATCTCGTCTGTCCGCAGTGTATTGACATTATATGTTGCCAGGGCCAATAGTCTTCGTCGGTGGTAGTGATTCCAGACCCGAGGATTCTTAGCACCCTCTGCCCCATCGCTTATGTGGCTGCTGGCGTGGCCACCATGAGCGGGGCCTTTCAATGTCCTTTTTCATATTTGAGGTGTTTTTCTGCCGTAATCGCCTCGCTTGGCAGGCGGGTTAGCAACCGCAGTAGGTGGATCTCGGAAGGCTGCTGCTGCTTATCCTCCATTCTTTGTCCTCTTACGACACCCACGGGAGGAGATGCGGTGGTGCTATTCTGACTGCGACACCACACGCTCATTACACGATTACAGTACATTTTTATAACATTATCAAATTTTTCACTTTGCAAAATATGATTTTTGTTAATTTACATAATTTTATTCATCTACTGTCGATAAGGCAGGAATTTGTTCATTTTAAATTTCAACTATTATCTTTTCGACAAAAGTGTGTTTTTTAGTTTTTATATAATATATAACATAGGTCCATAAGTACCATTAAACGAATAATTAAAGAAATAAACATTTTAACTGTTGCATCTTAATATAATCTAGATAATGTTCTGTATCTCATAAGCACATCAGAATTAACTAGAAACTGAGATAATCACAATGTTAACAGGAAACAGGCATTGCGATTTATTATTGTGCGTTCAAAAATAACTAACTCAATCCAATTAACACGTGTACAGTACAGGATGTTCATTATGATATCTTGGAAGTAGGATGTGGGTGGGATGGAGTGTGGGATTTTAATATTAGCAATTAAATTTATTATTAAGCTTAGTGACCTTACAAGACTATAAATATTATTTTATTATTGTTAATTACCTACGTAATTTACTATTTTTTGAGCCATGGCACCTACAAGAAACTAAACGCCACAACAAATGGATCAGGCGTCGGAGGTTGTCAAAGCGTGGGGACAGCTGCAAAAAGATAACGGCGTGCTATGAATAACTTTAAGGAATTAGGTCACAGGTAAAAGTACTGCACGTTGTGCTATGAGACCACCCACAGCTCTAACAGCTGAAGATGAAAATTTATTAAAAATCTGGATTTTTGCTTCGAAAATTTCGAAAGATAAACTATTAGATAGCGTACAGTAAATCATTATTATGGCTGAGAGACGTAATCCATTCACTGGCAACAGACTGGGCAAAAAATAGCTTGATGCCCTTTTACGACGACATCCCGACATTACAGAGCGGGCCCAAAATTTAACAACTTCAACAGCAAATTAGCAGTTGGTTTACTGAAGTTGAAAATTACCTGAAAACATGAGGACTGGAACAAGTTTTTAATGATCATAAACGGATATACAATACAGATGAAAGTGAATTTTTTTATCCCAAGTCAGGAGGGGTCATAAAAATATATACGCAACAAGCGGCAATGAAAAAGTTAAATTGACTGTATTATTAACGGCAAATGCAGCGGATGATATGGTAAACTCTAAAAGCTTCCTGGAGTAAGAGGAAGAAAATGGGAAAAGCATAATTTGGGTCATCAAGTAAAAAAAGAAAATTGTACACCCATACTCAAATTACCCTTAGAAAAACATAAAAAATGGATTTAAAGCTGGAGGGCTATATCCGTTTTGACCTGAGAATATAGATTTTTTAAATTAGTACAAAAAATTGGATTGGACCTGAACTTATCGAAGTATCTCTGGAACAAAATTCGTTGTTTTTGAAGAATTTAAAGTGTCATCATTTTAATAGGTGTTTTATTATGGAAAGGTCTAATCTAGGAAAGGAATTGCCTATAGAAGATTTATCTTTATATGTAATCTAGACAAAATACAAAAATCTATGTGTTTCCGTTTTATCAACATATTAACACCGAATTCAGCTGACAATCATTCCGGAATGAGCCCCATTGAACAAACTCCACTAATAATATATTTCGCCTGCATTGATTGATCCATGCAACAAAAATAAAACTGAAATTACTCCCAGTAAATGTTTGCCTTCTACTTCATTCGATACTGGCTATACATGAATTAAAAAAAATATAATAATACCGTGACCATTCAATAAAGCACAGATTTTGCCAAAACGATTAAAAAAGAAAGGAAATTTAACAAAGAAAAAGTACCATCAGCGATTACTAGCAAAGCATGGAAGGAATACAGTGAAAAAAGGACTTGGAAAAAAAAAGCGTTAGAAAAAGAGAAGGAAACAGATGATAGCGAGTTGGATAATGAGGTGAATGTTCATAGCGAAGACAGTGAATTAACAAACGAGATTAAAAGATCAACGCACTGAAAAACAAATTTTCAGAGAGAAGAAAGGGTGAAGGAAATGGTGGCAAATGAAATGGAAGAATATATAGGAAGCAATGAGAGAGTAGTTGAGGATGAGGTGGAAGTAGACGGCATAGCAACAGCAGACAGATGACATTACAACACAATTTATATCAAAGAGATTTATATCAGAGAAAGAATTACTAGGGATCGAAGCAGAGATTATAGTCCAATCTGAAAATATTTTTAAGGAACTGATTTTATCAAAAACCATTGCAGATGTAAATAAAGAAAATGAGGAAACACATGACGAATATGAGGAAAAAAACCATAAAAAGGAACATGGAAACAAACATTCTGGGATTCTTATGAATATTTTGAATGAAATTGTTTTTAGAGAGAAGCGCTACGCTGAGTACTAATTTGGATGAACCGTTAACTAGTTGATGATATATGATAATGATACTTTCAATATCCCCGAAACCAGTAAACTCTTTGTACTGGCCAAATTTAAATCCCTAAATGGTAATAAAATATAAACGTAGAAAAAAAAAATCAATAATTGATGAAAATGATATTATTACCTATGTACCTAATCCAATCTTGATAAATGATTGCTTTATATTCCCTCGCTGTATTCAAGACAAACAATAGTAAGATAATAATAAAAATTTTGGGAATAATTAGTTGCGATCATTTTATTTTCCAAGTGATTATACGATTATATAGAAAGTTATACTGAAATTTATTTATAGATTGTATTTATTTATTACGACTTATTCAAAAAAAATTTTTTTTGTGGTCGAACGTCATGTCATCACAGAGATGTGTGCATTCTTGAAACAGGAAATGTTCATTATCGGTTGTCGACAAATGTAGTTACGTTGGTCGTTGGCAATTTTTAATTTAATCTATAAACTCTAACTCTATTACTTACTTCTTCTTTTAAATTGATATCTCATAGGATGCTTTATATTTGAGCTTTCACAAAACTGATAGGACACACCAATTGTTTTTTGTTACCATTTTTAGATCAAATCGCTGTTTAACATAGTCCAAGACTTCTTCTAGTACCTTATATTTTGCTTTAATAATATTATGATCCCAGAAAATTTAGGAGACAAATGTGTTACGAAATTCAAAAGAATTGTTATAATAATATAATATATTTAAATATAATTTTGGTATAGGTTACTATAACATTAATGAATTTCTTAATGATACCACAGACTGGGAATGGAGCGAATGCCCTCAGGCTATTCAATTTCAAAATTTATTATACGATATTGTATATATTGAAGCGAATTAAAAAAAAAAGTTATTGAGTTTCGTGCACTCGTTCATCTCAGTTTTTCACGCAGGATATACATGTATACACATCTTAAAGACACACCTGTATTTATAAATATATATGTAACCTCTCTGTGATGGTTTGAAACAATAGATTAAAACATCGATTCACAGATTTTGAAATTAAGGATTGCGATGGAATGAAAAGAAGCGGGCGTACACACTAAATTCATAGCCCCTGTGTTATCAATTCAACCCAATTGCGTCCATTTTGAAATAATTAAGTTGAACTACGTCCATCTTGGCAAAATCTGACCCTATTCTGTCTGCATGATTGAACTTGATCTATTTAGCTTCGTTCAGATGATAATCCAGTTTTGTATAACGCAATTTAGTAGGAAAAGATACTCATTTAACCCGAATTGTTCTGATTAAGCACTTCGACTTCCGATACACTTATGATTTCGCTCGTCACATGATCGTCAATATCATATAACAGATTTAACTTACCCAATTCTGATGCTTAGCTCAGTATATTAACTATTATATATAGCACAGAACATAACTGTAGATGAAGCCGCGACTACTCACTCAAAAGTCCACAGCTCAATTCATATAATTAGATGATTTATAAACTTTGCTTATTATGTAATACAAAACTTTGTAATTCATTGACCTTATTTAAAGTTACCTTGATCTACGGTGAAGTGAGGCCCAGCTAGTTTGTTAAACATCAGACGTAAAGAATAATACAAACTAAACTGAGTCTCTGCTTCAAATAATCAGTCGATTATTCAACGGTTATTAGTTCGAGTAACTAGCAGATAACTTTATTGGCCTGATTATTGAAAAAAAATCAGTTTTATGCATGACATACAACCAACGACCAACAACACTTAATGAAATTCAGATCTGCACAATTCTCTTGGAGTGTTGACTTTGATCCAAACATCTATTATCAAGTTTTGAATTTATGTCGGTTCTTCGTAAAAAGCCTCTGTATGTATGTGACGATACAACAGTGTTTATAATTAAATTATTTGACCTTTATATGCTCACATAATACATTAAATTAAAACTATTATTAAGGGGAAGCGTATCAAGAATACTGGCATCATTTCCACGATGGATAGCTAAGATGATCCGTTGACCGAAATACCTGCCAGCGCTTGGGTTTCCAGTAGCCCTATTGAGATGCAAAGGTAGTAACTTTGTACATTCTCCGCGACAAGTGTCTCGATACCACACGGCACAAAGATGTAAGACTTGCTAATATTTATAATGTACATTAGTTCCAACCCCTCCCCTGTCTTCCCCGTAAGTACGAGAGAAATGATGTGAGTTGTTGTTTGATGAGAAGCAAGACGTGTCGGAATGAGGTGAACATTCGAGGCGTCATAAATAGAGCACGGCAATACTTCAAGCCGGGCCATATTCCAGCGCTCTAAGTGCGGGTCCGGCCATATAATATGAAGTATTGGTGCCGAATCTAGTCTGGCCCACACCAGTATCAACTCGAACCATTTGACCATGTGCAACGCAGACCAACTCTTATGATTAGGGATCCAGTGCTCTGTGAACGGCTCGATCACTTAGCGTTGCGTACAGACTTCTACCACATCTATCGTGGGGAGTGTTCCGATGAGCTGTTTAATCGGATTCCTACCCCCGAAATCCATCTTCGCACGACACGCCATTCGAATATCATCCCCACCATCTGGATGTGTGGCGTTTCCATACTGTGTGGTTTTTTAGGAACTTTCTTCCACGTGCAACCAAGCTGTGTTATGAGCTTCCTTGTTTCCGATACGACATAGATACCTTTAAAAAAAGCGCGTCTGTGATTCTTCTGGTGTTGCTAGATAATGTGGATGGCTATGATCACTTAATATCAGATGGCCCGTACGCTTGTCTGTACTCCACGTTCATAATGAAAAGTTAAGACTATTTTGAATACAAGGCTCTGTAAAGTCACTGTACTGTATACTATTATTTATTACATACTAACTGACCCGACAGACGTAGTCTTAACTTAGCTATGAATATTCAAATGTAACTGAAAATAATAATTTATAGAAACTTATTCATATCCTTGTATAAGTTTTACTATCTTATAACAAATTGTTCATTTAAAGGAGTGCGCACACTTATCCGAGCCGAACGCGTCGAGCGGGTGGAACGAAACGAATTTAAGAATTCTGTATATGAAATCTCGCACACTTCTCCGCGTCGAATCACCCGAATCTGCAAGAGATTTCATAATCAGAATACTAAAATCCGTTTGGTACGACTCATTCGGCTCGGATAAGTGTCCGTTCACATTTAATACAGTAATTCGATACGTAGTGATGTTTTTTTGGCGCGTAAATAAATAATGCTGAATAACTTTAACTAATGGTTTTCCGACATGGGAATAGACGACAAGCGATTGGTGATGTGAAAAACATGGATATTCACGATATCTTCCACTGACATTTAACGGGCAGTCCCTTGCGATTGATGATCGATCCATCGACATTGCAAATGCAAGCTGCATTGGAAATTGTAGCCGTTTAAAATTCAATATGAATATTCAAGTGACGCGTGCAGTAAAAACATCACCTTTGTACTTATTTTCAAAATTGTGGCTGTAATGACGTTAATTTCTTTACCGTGAGCCGGGTGTGATATTTCACAGATGCGGTCGTGGCTGTTTTATGTCTAGTGGTAAACCAGGGGATTCTAGCGAATTTAAAAATTCCGTTGGAAATATCATCTTGATTAGTAACGCTATCAACTTTACCTTTTCTTTGTGTATGTTGCTGCCGACGTATCTTGCTGGAAGAATAGTTATTCTGCCGTCATTCGGTGCATTTTCGTCAGCAAAGATGGCATCGCGCAGATGAATGTATTCCTCGGGAGAGAGTTCCCTGGTTCAACCTTATAAATCGATCGCTTAAATTCAATCCTCACGTACATATTTTGTGTTTTTTTTTTTTGTTTTTTTTTATGGAATAGGAGGACAAACGAGCGTACGGGTGACCTGGTAGTCGCCTTTTACGACAGCCTTGGGCCTATTCTTTTTACGCCCCGGGGAAGCACATTTAAGCACTGTAATTTTTTAAAGTGATCAATTAAATATGTAACCAAAATTAATGAACAATGCGAGGCTCATACCCGCGACTCCTCGGTTGCCGTCCAAGCTCTTCCACTGAACCATCCATTCGAGTCTCGAACTCGTTTAATTTAACTTGATTAAGGTAGTAAAGGTAGAATTTTTTATTTATCTGGAATTGGAGATTTCATCTCCATTGAAAAATAATACCTATCTTCACCTTGCCAAAATAACATAGGATAAAATAATAACTGGTTTCCTACATGTCACCCATAACGACAATAACAACTTCATCAATTATTTGTAATTTAAAGTCCCGTGTGTTATCTGCAGGCTATCAGCTCTAATAACATCGCTATCAGATGACATGCGATCAAATGCGGTCTTGAAAAATGCAACCAATTCGTTCTGTTGATGGAAATATATTAAAAGTTATTTCACTTAATTTTTTTTTCGTATTGTATGCATAACACTGATTAAAGTGTATTGCTGAATCGTCTATCAAATAAATTTGCAAATATTTGAGATGAACTTAACTTAACCCTTAACTGCAGGTATATATAGTTAACACAATAAAAATTGTATAGAAAAGTATTTGCAACATTAAATGGCTCACAATATATAGTCAGCATTTCCGTTTTCTCATCAAACTTTGTGGACACACTCTCTTCTGGTTGCTTGAAGCTTAATAAATTATCTCGAAATAAAGAACACAATTTTGTATGCTGAATATGAGTCCGGAAATCCATGAAAATATACCAGCCGCATCATGTTGAAATCTGGTATTCTACAACCGCGTGTTTTACACGAAATTTCTTGCCTCGCACAGCCACTTTGTGAAATCAATTACCGGCTGATACTCCCGAACCGATACGACTTAGGGACTTTCTAGGAAAGAGTATACTCCCACCTTAAAGGTCGGCAACGCATCTCTTGACACCTATTGTTGGGGATGTCCAGTGGCGGTTGCCTCACCAGTATCCATCCCGTGAGCCTATTGCCATTTGCCCCTCTTATATAAAAAAAATATGTTATGACACTGGTGGCGGTACCAATAGCGTTCATTTGACTTGGCCTCTGGCGCAACACAATCAAGAGAAAAAAAGCAGTTTTCTCGAAACTAAATTTTTATTTATGTCGTGTAATTATTCCAATATCACCGATTTGCTGTGCAATGTAGTTGAATGCAGCTTGACGGGGATTAGACGTAGACATTCTATGTTGCTGGTTTCGCATTCATCGATTCCGTTCAACTTCATTTCATGCTTCGCATTCAGAATTCGTTTTTCGTTACAGAATTGCTAGAAGCTACCTTAGTTTGTTCAACTATTAGGTGGCATTTTAAAAATTTACTAGTATCCCACGTGATAGTCTATCAAAACATACAAAAATTTTTAAGTATAAGATGTAAATGCTGTGAACTTAAGCATGTTAAGCGAAAAGTTCTCAAAAAAATCTCCGAATAAAGTAAAAAAAGCGGCCATGTGCGATTCGGACTCGCCCATGAAGGGTTCCGTAGCAGCAAGTAATATATTATAAAAGTTATATAGAAAGGAAAATTATATCAAATTATTAAAATGGAAAAGGCAAAAAATCTTTCCTCCAAATCATACAGTGCAAATGAGCTCTCATCATTTATACGTATTAAAAAAAAACTACTTACTAGATCTCGTTCAAACCATTTTCGGTGGAAGTTTGCATATAAGTGGATCATATATTTTTTTAGTTTTATCATTCTCTTATTTTAGAAGTAACAGGGGGGGACACATTTTGCCACTTTGGAAGTGTCTCTCGCTTAATTTCTAATATCATAGATACCCACGTATGGGTTTGACGAAGAAAAAATTTGACTTTCAATTCTGACTTTTGAGCATGGGGAACCCCCAAAATTTATTCTTTTATTTCTATTTTTATGTGAAAATGATAATGTGCTTCACATAGTTTATCTACTTCCCAAGTTTTAACAATTCTTATAGTATTGGAAAAAAGTGGCTGTTAGATACACGGACAGACAGTCAATTGCCATTTGGCTACGGAACCCTAACAACATAATTTTTCCGATCGAAGCGACAGTATGAATGCATTATTTTTTCATTTAAAATTCCAAACGATGCAGCCAAAAAGCTAGTGATAAAATACTTAATGGATGGATATTTTGTAACGAAAAAAGTAACGTATATAGTTTTGATAAGTATTGGTAATAAAATAATGAACGTAAAGTTTTATTCTCTTTGGAAATAATATGACGCGAGAAATGGCCTTAATTATTAGTGTTGTGCCGCTGCGGTCGGTAAGATCTATTAATATCAAGTAGCGAATATTCACAATTTCGATTTTATAAATTACTAGCTGACCCAAAATAAAAATTTGAAGTTGTATGTGTTTTTTAATGCTGACTCATAATCGAACAAATTTAAAAAAAATCTAAAAAAAATTAAAAAGAAAAATTTGGCGTGGACCACCCTTAACATTTAGGGGGAAAAAATAGATGTTGTCCGATTTTCAGACCTACCCAATATGCACTCAAAATTGAGAATGAGAATCGGTGAAGCCGTTTCGATGGAGTTTAACTACAAACACCGCGACATGAGAATTTTATATATTAGAAGATGAAAGACATTATGTGAATAGCTGAATTTTCTAGCTTAGAACGATATAAACAGACCCTGGATTTTAAATTAACAAAAAAATCGTTGAATTAAGCTGTAATGTGGCCAACTGAAAATGAGTGGAGTTAAAATATGACGACGAATGAAATTATGTACACATTTTATAATAAATGATTTAAAAGTTATTAATTAAGTTAGTAATTATCTAAATCCCGGGGCCTTCCTGAGTCCTGAAAGAGTTTCTTTCAAACCAGGAAGAAATAAAATTTACGTGAGTTACAGAATCATTCCTTAAGTGTGTTTTTTTCCCACTCTTATGATCGATTTTTTCTGGAGAGGGTACAAGGCCATCACCGACGAAAACAAGACCACAGTAACGCTAAATACGTTAAACGTAGACATTTAACATTTATTTGGAAATAGAGAATATTGCATATCTCTTTTGCATCTTATTCTTTCTTTATATTTATTGTAATGCATAGATTAGTCAAAAAGAAATAAAATACATTATTATGATTGAAATTTATGTGTTCATCTATCATTGTTATTGTTACAATATATTATATATATTTCCTGTCTCTATGGATGCAGCTGATATGCGATATTTTCAGTGCACAATCCTGGCACAATCTGTCAATCACGCGTACTCCCAAATGACTAACAGGTATTTGGAATGCGCTAAGGTTTATTAAACAGTTTTTATATGTAGTAGTTAACTTTTCTTAAATTAACAAAGTTTCTTGTCAATTTTTTCTTTTATTTTGTATGAAATATGTACAAGAGTATTAAAAAACTTTAAAAAATTCGTTTTCAAGTTCTGACGTGACCCTGGGAAATATGGTTTATTTTTATCTAATATATAAAATTCTCGTGTCTTGGTGTTAAACTTTGAACTCGAACCGAAACGGCTTGACCGATTCACATGAAATTTTGAGTGCACATTGAGTAGGTCTGAGAATCGGACAACATTTATTTTTCATCCTCTTAAATGTTAAGGACCATGCGAATTTTTATCTTTTTGATTTTTTTTTTAATTTGTTTGATTATGAGTCAGCCTTAAAAAATACATACAACTTCTACGATCAACAGTTACTTTTGTATCGCGATTTTAATATCGGCAATACAACGTTTGCTGGGTCAGCGAGTCTTGTTATATAAATATTACCTTAACATAGTACACAGACGTCTTGGTTAGCATTGTTTACTGTTGTTATATATTGGCAATTTCACTTGCTAAAAATCTATATCTTGAGTATCGATACCATACCTTTTATAACTTTTTTTATCCACAACGCTTTAATAGACATATCTCTTAAAAAAAATTAAGACAGTCAATTAAATTTTAAATTTACCATAAATACTGCTTCACCAGCTTCCAATTATTAGTAATTATAAAATATAATTTCAAAAATTAAAATTATTTTTATATTAATAAATTCGAATAAGATTCAGTTTACAGATCCATCTATCACCGTAAGTCGAATTTAAAAATTATTTATTTTAAATTTTATTTATTAAATTTAATTTATAAAAATCATGACTAAAATACAAATAAAGGTTTATATATAAATAAGAAGTCAGTCGAGTCGAGCAAAAGGGATTTTAGGCATTTAGGAAACAAAACTAGGCATACAGTTACGTCATCATAAAATAAAATATATTATATTCACAGCGAAGCTTTAGCTGTGAACCTTGACATTCTGTAGTGGCTACGAAATCGTGGTAATAACTACGGCTAAAAGGCAATTCATTTTAATTATATATTCGTATCATCAACATTTCTTTAAACTTATGCTAGATATAATTCTGATATGTAACATTTCAAGATGACAGTTTTCTACTCGAAAAACAAAAAAAAATATCTGATAATTTATACGATTTTTTTCGACGTTTCCACAGCTGTCATAGTCTATCTGGACGTATAAGTAAGCTAAAACAATATATTTTATAGTTTTTGGTATTAACACTAGCTATAGTGGCTAGTATCTAGTTGGTAAAAAAATGTAAAAAACGAAGAAGGTATTATTACTACTGGAGAAGGAACATTCAAAATCAAACTCGATATGCAAGTTGTTATTGAATTAATCGGTATCATCATATCACGATCAAGTTAAAATAAAACAAAATGTGATAATAAGTTTTGTTATACTTTGGACACAAACAACGTACGATGTTATATAAAGTTATACCATCTAAACGCAGCCATATACAAAGAAAACTATTGTGCAATGCTAAATAATCCAATAATAAGATTGGTATTTCAGGAGCATGGTCCGATGGCCCGGGATAATAAGACCGAAGCGCGGATAACCCTCTCAACTTTAATGTTGGGATTTGTGAATGTGTGCAAGCAAGTCTCATTTCCCTCGATCACGTATACAGCCTCCTTACTAGCGCAGGACATATTAGAACAGGGCCGACTACCGCCAACCACCCGACACCATCTTACCATGTAAAGGACCAAATCCCGGACCACGATGTTATCTAATGAAAACTTTACGACTGCATTACAACCCTCTTGTTATAATAATAATACTATTTACATAACCAACATCAAAAAACATTAAATTTTTTTGAGAAAAATCTTAGACTATTTTGAAGTAAAAAAACTAAAAGTTTTTTTAACCCTTCTAGTGTCGCCGTGTAATAATTTTTGTTAGAGGCAAGTTCGGCTGAATCCTCGATGTTTGAAAATGAAAACATTTACGATAATAGTACATACAGTATGACGAATGAAATGAAAGCGAGGTTATTAATATGAAATTATAATTTTTTTTGATCTATATTCATTAAGTATAATATTTACATTTAACAATATAATTGTATTTACAATTGATTATAAATAACTCTGGTAAATTTTGCTTTGACCGATCACGCTCCCTTAGTGACACGAGCTGTCTTTATCCAAACGAAAGTTACATAGCCAAGCGTTACAGCTCCGTCGCATTCAATATCCACAAACTTTAGTCTACACCACACCAAATAATCGTAAAAAATAAACTCTGGAGATTTTAATTACCTGATGTTAGTGAGTTTACTTTTGAGAGCACAGACCGCTGTCAGAAAGTCGGTCGAGTGGACCGGACGGAGCGCAAACCCTTAGTATTGAGTTCTATTTGGTTACTTTTTAAGTTCGGAAGCCCAATAGTATCACAGCTAACGAATTGGCTTTAGAAAATACCGCATAAATATTTGAATGCAGTATTTGTGATAAATAGTATTACAAAGACAAACCAACTTTAACTTTTGGGTAATTTGATAAAACCTTGAAAACAGCGGCGGCCATCTTGGATTTAAAAAATGATCCCAAATTCGTTATTTACTGCTCCGAGGGCCATAGAAACAATATCCATATAGTTGCAATGATAATATGCGCGGCGACCATGTTGGATTTAAAAAAATGATCCCAACTTCGTTATTTACTGCTCCGAGGGCCATAGAAACGATATCCATATAGTTGCAATGATAATATGCGCGGCGGCCATGTAGGATTTAAAAAAATGATCCCAACTTCGTTATTTACTGCTCCACGGGCCATAGAAACAATATCCATATAGTTGCAATGATAACATGCGCGGCGGCCATCTTGGATTTAAAAAAAATGATCCCAACTTCGTTATTTACTGCTCCACGGGCCATAGAAACAATATCCATATAGTTGCAATGATAATATGCGCGGCGGCCATGTTGGATTTAAAAAAATGATCCCAACTTCGTTATTTACTGCTCCGAGGGCCATAGAAACGATATCCATATAATTGCAATGATAATTTACGCGCCGGCCATCTTGGAATAAAAAAATAATCCCAAATTCGTTATTTACTAGTAGTAAATATTGTAACAGCCATAATTATTATTTCAGTAAGGTTTAATTTTGGATTTCAATCGAAATATGTAATACCAATTTTTTTCCACGGAATTTTGTACACCACGGAAATGATTATCTTTCCTTCAATAATACAAATATGGATCCGACCTAAAATTGGTTCATTCTGGAGATGTGAAATTTTTCGGGTTAAAACAACTTTATTTTATTGCTTGTACCCCTGACCACGTGTGCTTATTTGTTGATGATCGGTTAAATAGTTAACATGAGAAGCTTATCTTACATAATAACCTTGCATTCGCATTTATAATATTAGTAAGCGTGTAGGAACATAAAAAAAGTGCATCTACAATTGAAAAATTTTTGAATAGTATAGAAACACTTTATTAGCAATAAAAAAAGCCTCACACAAAAACAATAACAATTAACAATATATTATAAATAAAAAAAACAGTGTGAGCGTGATTCGCTTCTAAAATGAGCTGACTCAGTATATTGTTGGTCAGTGCAGAACACACCAACACAACACTGGTTTACAGCAGCCCCTCGTGACATTTGAAGTAGGCAGTTGCTTAAGTCTTCCCATTGTAATTAATTTGTGTAGGTATCAAAGGGAATGACTACCTAAATATTATATCATCTTGAATTTTTCGTTTTTTTTCCGTTTATTTATATTTATAAAATAAAAATAAATAAATTATTGTAATAATAAAACATATTTAATCATACTATATATAATATAATAAAGGTGGCAAAGTACTATAAATGAGATATAAATATATTGGTAATAATTAAATATACATAATAAAAATACATAATTGTGTTAATTTATAAGATACATTGCACATCAAAGATTTTAACAATAGAAATAAGGGATTGCTTGTAACTAATTCTAGTAGGCTTCATAAGATACATAATAGCTTTAACGGTAAATGTATACACTTTAATAATAAAGTCCTAGCCCCTGTTCAGGCATTATCTATAAATAAATTTAAATGTTTTATTAAAAAATGGCTCTGTCGTAAATCCTATTACTCCACAGCTGAATATCTAAGTGATCGGACAGCCTGTGACTAGATTATGATTATTTTATAGCAATAGCAATGACAGTACAATATTGTATATTTTTATTAAAAAGAGCGCTGTAAATAAAAGAATGCTGGGAGAGTTCCTTGCGCCGCTTCTTATCTCTCAGAGCGCCATTTGTTTCCGAATCGGTAGTAGTATCTAGTATATTAGAAATGACATCAAAAAGAATTCTAAAGAAATCAATTTTGAGAAAATAAATGCCTTTTTTTAATGATTCTAAAATAGATTTTTTATGTTTAATCTAAAATTAGAACATTTTTAATAGACTAATTGGAGGTAGTAAATTATTCCAGCACTTAGTAGCTCTGTATCGAAAACTACCCCTTCTACTTTTTGGACGACTCAAACGGTTAACATCATAAATCAACGGATAAGCATAGAGTTAACTTGATTATAGTTGATCACCCCGTCCATTATAAAATTAAAGAATGAGTCGCTGAGTTTGCAGATATTCATTAAGTGATTTGCACTTTAATAAATAAAATAAAATAAGCCTTTATTGCTGTAACTAATTATAATAATTTAAATATATATCCTTAACCAATTGCTTACGAGTTTATTAACAGCTTGTCCTTCGACATAGGCCTGCTGCAAAGACTTCCATCTTTCTCTCTCTCTCTCGCCAATCTTATCCATTCTGGGCCAGCCACTCTCTTAAGGTAATCCTCCCATCGTTTTATTTATCGCCCTTTGCTTCTTTTACATTCTCGTGGATACCACTCCGTTATGATTTTTGTCCATTTTTCCCTTTTGTCACGTAGCATATGTCCCGTCCATTTGCACTTTATGAACCTTATAATAAAAGTTGTATGCGATAGGCATAAGTTTGTCGCAGACGATCTAAATGGCTTACTTTAGCAGTAGACATTTTTTTACTTAATATATTCATAGTATCAAAAGTTTAAATGTTACAGGTTTTCATAGTTTTCTCTGTTACCTGGTACATGCGTTTAAGGTACTTACTTACACCTACTACATCAATATTTTTAAATGTTTGTCCTTAAGCCTTCAAATTCAAATATTCTTATTCAAAATAGGATGTGACATCACTTATTGAAAGTCAAAAACTACAACCCATTACAAAAAGCGGGCTTTTTTTCATAAAAAAATATGTTTACAAAGTAATATTGGACATTTAAACTTATTACCTAATAGCTTGAGGGCGGTCGGTCCATTCCCAATCTGTGGAATCATTAAGAAAGTCATTAATGATATAGTAACCTTCACCACACAAACGTTTTTTTATCAATTATTTTGAATATTGTAATATTTTTGCTTTAAACATATTCTGGGATCTTTTGTGTAAAAGCATATATATCGCCCCACAAAAGACTTACTAACTCGACTTAAGGCCGTTTTCAATAACCTATCTATCCTTACTAGAGTTTAGCTTAGTTTAACTTACTAGAGGTAGACAAATCCATCCTTTTACGCTTATCTACACTTGAATGAACTATCGACAGATAACATTGGACTATAACTAATAATATAACTATACTGGACATAACTATGGATAGATAAGATCTTGTCATTAAACGGTGACAGCAATATATCCGTAACGAGAGATACGTTATCGGCCGTTAGGCGAGTAGTAGGCATAACAAGTATATGTTTGATCCTCTTACTTTAAAATGCTATGTTAAATTGTAAAATTCACGTCTGTATGCTATAAATTATTATGGACTTCTTAATTTAGGCCATAAATTAAAAAGAGGTCAAGTGGACTTGCGACAGCGACATCGTTACATCAGCGCGCGCACTTTTTTCACTCGTAAATAATACACACCGCGTCAAATACGAGCAGGTGTCCAAATAAACGTTTTGAAGTTCTAACAAGCAGTACGTAGGGATTATCTTTTTCAATGTTTTCATTGAATTCTTAACTATCTTATATCTTTAAACAAGCACCTCTTGTATATATGATACCTATAATCCGAATCTCGGAAACGGCTCCAATGATTTTCATAAAATTTTGTATACAGGGGCGTTTATATATTTCGGGGGCGATTAATCGATCGAGCTAGGTTTCAGTTTTAAAAATTGTAGTTTTATCAGTGTTTTACACCTATAATAACATTAGAATACAAAGGTAAATTTCGCCAGTATAAACAAGACTATTGGGTTCGAATCTAGATGTCCTATTAGTTTTTTTTTTGGTTCAAGTTTTGTACATTCTTAAAAATCCGAGCAAGGCTCGGTCGGCCGGATATATAATTATTATTACCTTAATTTTGACAACACGTCGGTGAGTTCCTTAACATGGTACCAACGCAGCGGCTAGATTCTCAATGTGCTTCGGTTTTAAGATTCGTAATATATGTAAATTTATTCCACGAATCGTTGGGATTGTAGTAGCTGGCTGTTGTTTAAGCAAAGTGGCTATGGAATGTCCTATTAGTAGGCGATTCAAAAAGAACGCAATGCGGTATCACAGTACTTCAATGTGTCGCGGCGGCATTATCTTATGTACATGTATGTGTTTGGTATGTATGTGATATTATAATAAATTTTGATATATTACAAATCAACTAGTAATGTGAGATGCCGTGCGTTCTGATTGGTCATTTTTTTCGTACGCAAATCGCAAAACAATAATAGTAAACATTGGAGCGTGTATGCAATTTTCCATCTGAAATTATTGTGGAAGTAGTAGTGACCAAGGGCCGATTCGGTACTGGCAATCGCCGGCCGCTGCCGCGGCACGCAACGCCCGGCTCCTGCGCTGTGATTTACAGCGTTAATTTGTTTTTGGGACCTACTAGTGAACAAAAGCCGATTCTCTTGGATTACATTTAGTTTATTACACTAATCCGTACTTAAAGGTAATGACTATACAATAAATACAAGAAACAGATAGGCCGTTAAATTGTAAGAAAATAAATCCATTGACAATCTACCGATAAATTATAATATCACTAGTGATATTGTTATATCACGGCTGTGACAATATACCTGCTACATATATAAACAGAAGTACGTACAATAGACATGACAGACTAATATCTACGATTTACGGAGAATATCAAATGTTATTATGACGTTCCTTATTAAAACGCATTTAATAAGGTGTTCTTAAATAGAATTAACTATGTAAATTTCTTACATTATAAACAAATAAAATATTTCACAGCAATCCACAATCACTTACCTGAAACTATGAATATTTGATAGATAGCCTTCACTTATGTCGCACCGCGCTGCACCGCATCTGCGTGCGTTTATTAATCTAGTAGGACACGACAATAGGTATCGGATTTGATTGTTTATCTTAATAACAAAATAGGATTTCGTCTAAGTTTGTCTTTTGTAAACGCTTCTTTCTCGGTCATTAAAATATTCTGTTTAGTTGAAAAATGAAATAGTGCATGTACATAATTAATATCTAATGTGTGTAGGTGCAATGCTACCATGACCTACTGAGCTGGTTAAGCAGTGCAAAGACTTACTTAGTCGATAATATAAGATATATATATAGTCTATGTCTATCGTTTACTTTTATAAAGTCTTTTAATTAATATATCAATGTCACTGCGTTTGATTTGACTGTTTAAGTGCAAGATTCGAAGAAGTCTCAAAACGCCTTCATTGAATCTAAATACTCAACTGCGTCGTCAATTTTCAATAGAGGTGGTAGGTTGTAGGTAAGTTACTGTGGGATAGGGATGGAACCTTGTCAAATTATGTCTTCGTGATGTCAGTATGCCAAAGGTACTTTTGAATGAATTAACTATAAATATATGAGATAACTTTAATTTTAACAACATAATGCAGAGTTCTCGTATAACACCATCCAGCTAACCAACAAGAAGCAGGTGTTCATGATCATGATGGACCACCCGCCGCCTGCTTTGAACATTTATTTTTCGAGGAAATAATGGCCTGCCCCATGATGCCACTATAGCATTTAAATTCCCATGCCCATGAGTGCCACAAGAACTCTACCAAAAAACAAGAAGTATTATACCATCTCATAAAAGGATTGAAAAAAGACGAATAAATATCAATTCCGGATCCCTAATATTCATCAAATCGGCAGTACGTAATTGACTCAAGTTAAAGTTAAGATTGCAAATTGATTGAAATGTAGAGAAAAGCATTTATGTTGAGTGTTTTAAAATTTACTATTTGCCTTACTCTTGGTGGAAAACAGCGAATATAATAGCTATCCGTATACCCAGCAAAGATCTATCGGACCCATATTCATATCGGCCTATTAGTCTTCTTCCATGCATTTAACAAGCCGTTTTTAGTGAGTTTACTAATTATGTACCTATTAGCTTTCGGAAGGACCTATCCTAGGTGGTAGGGCACAAAACACTCTGTACTTATACAATATATTATTAGACTTGAATAAATGATTTTTATTAATATTACTGGTAAACATTTCAATAGAAATATATATATAACAATTCGGATTATTTCAGGCCCATTCAACAGTGCAACAGCTGTTCCGAGTTACAGAAACCAAAATACAGGAATATTCCTGCTACATATCGAAAAAGCATAAGACACGGTCTGGTACCAAGGCTTCCTGAGCACATAAACTTATTTCAATTGGAATAATATGTACTCAATTAATCCGAATTATCAAGTCCTGCTTAACATGATGAAATTTCAGTGTGTGTATTAATAAATATTCATTCTCTCCTAAAACAATCTGTACAGGAGTGCCTCAGGTGTCAATCCTTGCCTCGATCCTATTTTTGAATTATTTAAATGATATACTATTGCTTGTTTTGCGTATGACACTGATCTCATTATTAGTCGATTGCAGCAATCGATAATTGATCTTATACTTGTCTATTTTAATGAAGAGAAGCTAACAATAAATGCATTCAAAACAGACAATACTTTTTTCCGGAAAACGTGTTCCACCTTTTGAACCATGAATATAGATAATCTCAAAATACCTTGGAGTCGTTCAAAACTGAACTGGATTATGAAAAACTGAATTTTATGTCTTATCTCAGAAGCCATACACCAAACTGGGCATATATTGCACCCTGGTCCGACCCTGTATAACTGAAGCTTGTCCGATTTGGAGTAGCACATGACAAACCAATAAAAGAAAAACAAAGTGCTAAAATTCCCATTGCGGACAAACTTACATAAACTACATAACAAAATAGGACTTCTTAAGATCGATGTTTTCATTTATAAACTAGCAAAAACCCACTTATTAAAAATGCACCGTTACCGCAACAACAATTCCTTGAATGCGAATAGCCCATGTGTTTTTATTCACTGCATCCGTGAAACTGTCTCATCATTCAGGGCTACTGCGCCGTAGCGAGTGGTATTATACTGAGATACGAATACAGAGAGCTACACACCATTGTACATGCGTCTTATTATGTGACGAGTTCTTGTTCCTAGCTGGAAACCCACACCACGTGTTAGAACTATCTCTCCTACCCTCTAATAAAATATAATTGCTTTTAAGGATCCACCTACTCTGGTTTTGTACATAATTTAATTTATTGGCTCATAAAGATATTGTGAGATTGAGTTGAATTGAATTTTTTAAAAGCTCTATAGTCCTACGGGAACCCGCACCTTTGTTTCTTTTAATGGAAAAGGGCACGCAGATTCTACACATTCTCCTGCAACATGAGAGGTATCACAGGAGCTTTGCCGGCCTTTAGGGAAGTTAAACTCGCTTTTTTTAAGGTACCCATGACGTATCGTCCCGGAAACACCGCACAAGGAAGCTCATTCCACAGCTTTGAAGTACGTGGAAGAAAGCTCCTTGAAAACCGCACTGTGGAGGAACGCCACACATCCAGAGGTAGGGATGATATCCTAAATTGCGGGGAGTCGTGCGAAGGTGTAATTCGGCGGCAGGTCCAAAAGCAAATTCTCAATATTGTGTAGGAAATTTTGGTTTATATAGTTATACTCGCTCTTACCCGCAGCTTTGATCGCTGTGTTTCCTTAAAAAATTATCATATACTGTAAAGTGAATCATTTCATATTCCTTCCTGACCAGGATGTCATAAGCATTTCAGAATTCTAAAGTTTCAGCTTTGCTATCAAATAACCCGCATCAGAGTCGCTCTGCTATTTCGTTGTTAAAACTTACTGGTAAAGTATGAGCAACTATTGACTAAACTTTTAGTTAAAACTGTAAGGTGCTTAGTAATGGGAAGGTATTTGAGCTCAAAAGGTTGTGTTGCCCAACTTTGTTAAAGCTTTAAATTTCGCTGTTCAGTTTGGCTTTATGTCTCTTGATTAAACGAGGTATAATCCGGATTAATAGCGCCCGGGCGCGTGTAAGTTCTGTTAATGCGGCAGTTAACGGTTTTGTTCACAATTGTGATTTTTTCACGGAACTCTATTTCATTTTCATATGTATTACATTATAATATAAGCTATCTTTTAGTAAAATATTCAAAATGGTCACGCCGTTACGTAAATATAACGAAAAAATTTCCTGTTATGGTTTTACAAATGGATCTCTTGGCGTTGCGTAGAGACGTCGCTTCAATGTGTGTCTTCTACCGCATTTATCACGGGGAGTGTTCCGAAGAGCTGTTTAACCTGATTCCTGCCGCGGAATTCCACCTTCGCATGACACGCCACAAGTTAGGATATCATCCTCACCATCTAGATGTGTGGCGGTCCTCCACAGTGCGGTTTTCAAGGAGCTTTCTTCCTCGTACTACAAAGCTGTGGAATGAGCTTCCTTGTGTGGTGTTTCCGGGACAATACGACATGGGTACCTTCAAAAAAAGCGCGTACACCTTCCTTAAAGGCCGGCAACGCTCTTGTGATTCCTCTGGTGTTGCAAGAGAATGTGCGCGGCGCTGATCAGTTAACACCAGGTGACCCGTACGCTCGTTTGTCCTGCTATTCCATAAAAAAAAATACACTTAGCAAACTATTCCAGCTAAATTATCAAATGGAACCAGTCTAACATATCTAGTCTATATGAATTATAAACAAAGACTAAAAATATTACGCAGAGCTTGCCACAATACATCAGTGGAAATTGCACAAAAACCGACAAAAAAACGAAAATATTGAAAGAACTTTTTTCCGCGGTAACAAATGTGATTGTATAATTTGTATTTCATTTTTATATTCAAACATGGCTTATGATTTTTTTATTTGTATCTATAGGTAAATAGATATAACACGTTTTTTCATCCAAAACTTTTTGAAAGGCTAATTTCGTTTGGTTTTCATTCCACTCTCCTCTATCAGTTTTTCTGATATAATTTCGAACCATTACTATATAACAAATAATTAAATTTAAAATTAAATCCAACTAATAACGACAATTTCGAATTAAATCTAAAATAAAAAGAACATCAATACAGCGGGTAAGATGGGTACGAACCCCATTATGTCCGCAACTAGGTACCAAGTCTTTCCCAAACTGGACTTATAAGTTGTATTAAATTTTTTGAAGTTATAAATCAAAACAAACCGGTACGAATTGATGAGTTTAGAATAGTGAAATAAAAACATAATAATTGCCAAATAGAAATGTGCACTCCTCCGACCAAACTTTTTGTGACACTAGCAATTACTGCTAAATACCGACAGATGGCGTTAAAACTAATTTTATAGTGACACAGCATTATCTATTTTGGTTGGGTTCCCCACCTTACCCCACCTTCCCCTACTGATTGAGAACATTTTTAAATAAGGTGGTTGAGAATGCATTAAGAGGCTAGTTAATCTTATGAATAGTAAATAGTTGCGATACAAGAATTCCTAACAATAAAAGACATGTAATATACTAGCTACAGCATCGGCATGTGTAAAAATGTGTCATAGAATAGATACAAAACTGGTACGATATACATAAACCGAAGTAGGTGGGGCAACACATTGTCCAGCGATTGTAAGGAGGAAAATGGAGTACATCAGGGAGGATAGGGGGAGGGGCCCACCTCTCCGGACTCTTTCAATATGCACGTAAGCGTATTGATAGAGGAGCTAAGCAGAACTTAAACCGTTTGCTTATAGAAGTATAGATTCCCTCATACACATTGTATTCAATACATAGAATTCTTAACGTTGGTAAGGATTAACTGGATTCTTCTGACTGAAAATTCCAAAGTTCGTACATGGATATACAAGATGTAAATGATGTTGACCAATGAGACGAACGACAAATTAAAACTTTTTATGACCCGTTATAATAATAATAAAACCTTTATGAAATCCAATTTCCTTTATACTGATCTTACAAATATATAAAATATTTTTATTTTATGAAACTTAGGAACAATACAAGCAGTACTTTCAGCTGATGGTAATTGATACGCCCTGCCAATTACAATGCAGTGCCGCTCAGGATTCTTGAAAAACCTCAAAAGTTCTGAATGGCACTACAACTGCGCTCGTCACCTTGAGACATAAGATGTTTAGTCTCATTTGCCCAGTAATTTCACTAAAATGGTAATTTCACGAAAATAAACTAGTAATTTCACGAAACACAGTAATGCTTACACATGACTGCTGCACCAGTACCAGGTACCGATAATCTAGCCGGCATCCTGTGCAAAGGAGCCTTCCCCTGGTAAAGCTAGTTATCAGCCGCTTAAAAACATACTTAACGGCTGGCAACGTATCTTTTACTCATGGTGTCCGTCGGCGGTTGCTATACCACTTCCCATCACGTGAGTCTCTTGCCGATTATAAAAAAAAAAACAATATGAAACTGGTGTGTAAGTGTGGTGGGTAAGCTTTATTTATTTAAGATTTCATAGCTGTATTGCAATCTTGATATATTCCGCCCACTCAAATATGTTCTAAAGCTTCAAAAAAAAGCTAAATTTGTCGCTCACCTGCGAACTTGCGAGTTCAGCGATTTTTGTATACGAAAACAAAATAAAATACAAAATCTTAGATCAAGGATTGGTCTCCGCTGCGCTCCAACAAGAAGAACTTCTAAGAACAATACGTTTTTTATTACGGCAACTATTAGATGCTTGTGTGCGTAGCATTTTGACAGCCAATGGCATCTTAAATGGCTTAATCTTAATCTACCCTCAATCCACGTAAGAATTTTTTGCGTGAGGTGTTCCTTATAAAGGGATCTAGTAACAAGTGGGTTAATTCCATTCGAACATTTTAAAATATTTACTCATTAAATAAAATAATTGATAATAAGAAATTGAAGGTTATATAGCGTTATGACGTTGTTATTGAATATTAACGAATATGGCTGTATGGGCTCGAACCCTTTGCCTATCCTAATAATGGTCGTCCAGAAAACAAAAACAAATTGACGAATGTCGCAAATGTCAGAAAAAATCAAATTACAAAAGTAGTAATAAATAAGCAAATTATACACTTGGATGTTTTCAAAAAATATTACTGAGCATATTGAAATGTTTTTTTAAAACCCTAAAATTATAACGGCTTCAAAAATTGTTTCAATTGAATTTTTTACTGAGCGTTACCCACAAATGTCGCGCCTGAAGAAGTATTACTTCAAAAACCCAAACATTTCTTGCTAACGTTTCTCGCCTGCCTTTTGTTGGCCTGTTCTTATTTTCAAACACCTATTCACAAGATTGCTGTTGTTTTTTCGGGTTCAAAACAATAAATCCACGTTTCGTCTCCTGTGACAACTTCATAAACATCATTAGAATGTCCGTGATTGTACTTCATTAGCATCTGTGAGCACCATTCCACGAGACTTTCGATTCTTCGTGTAAAATTTTCCGAATTTGGCTCATACCAATCCCCAATAGTCCTCGAATTGTCTCAAACGTAATCCGCGGGTAATCCACATTATTTTCGTTGACGCAGTTGAAGGCCCTTCACGAAATTCATCAAATTCAGCAAACCATCGCTTTCCGGTGGTCAAGCAAGGTGATTTTCTCCCATTTTGAAGACGAGCGGTAAAGTCTTGCGGAGAGGGAGAGAACTTTTAAAATCATAAAAAATCATCGCTCTAAAATCTTTTCGACTTAATTCCATTTTCGTTGCGTACGTAGAACTTTGATGTGTGATAAAAAACAATTGGCAAATGATTTCCCGCCAATGGCCAATTTTTTTACTACTAAGAAGGTTGCAACGTTTCAAAAATATAGCACTCGAATTAAAAATAGTTCCGATCAGCTCGAATGGCAAAACTTTTAGAGTGCCCCATTTTTTATGTATTTGTTTTATAATTTTTACTACAAATCAATCATACGTTTTTAGGTATAACACAATTAAATACAAAATAAATAAATTATTAAAAACCCAGCACTGTTGTAGTGAGACTGTATAAACACTTCAAGAAAAACTTATACATGGCTCTTCTTTTAAGTATGCTGATAAATTGTCAGCATCTGATAAGTATACTTCTGGTTAATTATATACGGTTATTTTGGAATCTGTAACTGGGAACTTCATTCATCATCTGCAGGACGAAGGCCTTCCCCAAAAATCACCATGACGATCGGTCCTGCGCTGCCCTCATTCAACGTATTCCGGCGATCTTGATCGTTGGTCTATCTTGTAGGGGGCCTAACAACACTGCGTCTTCCGGTACGAACTTGATTGAACTTGAAATTGATGATTGCAAAGGAAATTTCGGAAATTCGTAAGCGAACTAAACTTAAGGTCGTTCTTTTAAATTCAGCATTCATCCATGCTATGCATATTCAGGCTAGCTAGACCGAAATCGATTTGATTTGAATTAATATCGGTGCAAAGGTTGAATAGAATATGCATAAGTGTTTAGGTTGAATGAGATTTCTATAAAAATCAAACACTCGTGATTTCGAAGTAATTAGTTCGCTTTTATTCCTCAATACTACTGAAACGAATGGAGAGTTATTGAATTGAAAACGCTTTATGTCGTTGATGTTAATATATTTACCACTATTTTATGTTTGTGTTTAGTTTCAAGAATAATATATATAATTATAATTTGTGTATAATTACATAATTAAAGTTTATATAGGTAAGAATATACATGTAATAAAATAGAAAAAACATTAAATATAAAAAAAATAATGGATTGCACGCATCTATATTTATCACTATAAAAGTACTAGCATTTATGTGGTAAAATACAATATTCATTTATATTACTATCGTACACAAAAATGACAATTTACATGATATAAAAATATTAACACTAACTAAAATTATTTTACATAAAAAAGTTTATCTCTCAGAAAAATTAACTTTCATCCTTAATTTGAACGACTGTCTTACGAATTTTCAATCAAAAAAGTACGGGAATTTTAAAGATGTGTTTTACAGTCTAAATTTGTTTTTGAGAAGTACTAGTATAAAAGACTGCTTTTGTATTTTAAGTACTGAAATTGTAGGATAAAATAATTGGCCAATTCATTTTTAGTAACTGTCCATGTTTTACTATCGCACTCATTTACCAACCACCGATAAATAAAATAACTTCCTATTTTTTTTACAACAAATCATAATATTCTCTCAATTGTTTAAAACGCAGTATAAATATTTTCTCATCCGTGAACTAAATTATTCTGTGACCTCCCTTTGCGTTTGACCTCTTTTTTAAACTATCAGTTAAGAAATGACCAGTACGTCTGCAAGTCCTAAGTCATCTTTTAAAATACGCGACATGGTTTTAGGTGCTATCTTTATCTCCCTAGATAAAATCTTTTGCTTTCGGACAGGATTTCTTCGAATTCTTTCCCTTATTGCTTTGACCACCACTTCGTGGATGGCCAGATCTCTTTCAGTCACAAACAGAGAAGGTGTCGTTGTACCTATTAAGAGCCCGGTACACAAACATTTTACTAATACCAAGTGTTTCAAAAATTGCATTTTGCTTCATACCTACTTTGTGTAATGCAATCACAGCGATTCGGTTCTCTTTATCACACCACTCCATTTTAATATCGCAACATATACAAATGTACAATGTTCTTGCGCCAAAATAATAAAAACTCAATGAACAATCATATAGAAATGACAGATTCCAAATTCAAATGTAATATTTTGTTTATTTTTAATTGTAACAGAATTTATGGCCAGACTAAGTATTGAATTGTGATCGTAGAGTTAAAATGAGTGTAATAAAACAATAAATACAACCTCTATCATTACTTAGAGGGTGTAATTAGATATTAATAGTCGTATTCGACTGTAAATCGATAACGTAAATTTGCTGATTGAAACATCATAAACGGCTCTGACATATTTCTAATTGTTTAACAAGAAATTATACCAAGGTCTAGCTAGCTAGCTTAAATATGCATAACATGTATGAAAGCTTAATTATATAATTTTAAAGAACGATTTTAAGTGTAGTAATAATACGAATTTCTCCTGTTTCCTTTGTGATACTTTATTTTTCAGTTTCATTCAAATAAGTTCCTAGTTGTCAAGCATTGCTAGAGCTAAAAACATGATAACTCAAAAATGGTTCACTTTGTCTTAATGCATATGGGGGTTCAAATGATCATAAATAGTTATCCCTAACATACCTTATAATGAAATGAGCTTTACTTTACTTCTTATCGCTCGATCTTTTTGAAGTAAATCTTGAAGGCTTTATTTAAAACGGTAGTGGGAAAAAAGGTAGTGGGAAATGATGAGATAAGAACAATCTGAATAAAAATAAGTAATTAGTTTTAATATTTATATACTTATATATACATATTATAACTTACCGCTATAGAAATATAAAAAAACTTATATTTGTTGCCAAGTCGGAATTTATTAATTAAACTTTCTAAACTGAAAGTAATAGCTTGGCTGGATCACTTTGCGTTGCGTAGACTTCGCTTCATTGTGTGTCTTCTACCTTCTTCTCCTTCGAATTGATCACGGGGTGTATTCCAAAGTGCTGGAGTGCTGGTTGACCTTATTCTGACTTTTAAATAAACCTTTATAGAAGGTCGGCAAAACTACGTTTCTGTCAAGTATAACGAGATTCCTTTCGGGGTGTTTCCAGGACGATACGACATATATAGTAATAATAATAGTAAGCTTTATTTATTCCATAACTCTTTTTACACAAAGCGAATTATTAGTAGTATTAGTACTTAGGTAAGATAAAATTCTAATAGTTTAGTGTTAAGATAACACAGTGTTATCTTAACACTAAACTATTAGAATTTTAGTTGCTTCTAGAGTAAAGGCCTCTTCCAGTTTTTTCCAACTGATAGTCGATGGACAATCCTAACCACAAGATGGAATGTACCAACATTAGGCAAACGAAGAGTCGGCAGACCAGATAAACGGTGGACTAATGACATAATAGAGATAACAGGAAAAGACTGGACTCATAAAATCGAATAATTCGGAAAAAAAACGACATATATAAAGATACGAAATACACGTACATGGTGTACGCATAAGAAGCCAGCAACGCTCCTGTGACTGCTGTGATGTAGCAAGAGTCCGAATCAGGAGGTCTACTCGCAAACTCGACTACGATACATTCGGAACGATACGATAATACTCCGAATATAACGCAACTATCCTACTCTCACAAATGTTCGAATTCCTTATCGTTTATCGTTACCATAGACTAATATTTTGATTTTTTACTATGTTAGTGTGAATGAAATAATATGTTCAAACCTAAACATTATCTGTGCTATGTCGCTGTTGTGTGTCAAAAGTCAAAACATAGTTTAGGCGCTAAGGACCAAGCCAGACTCTGCACCACCAATGTGGTATCATTTACACATAATGTAAATGTTAAAATAATATGTAACGAATATAATATGACCATTTAAAATTGAATAAATAATACGAGACTTGCGGATAATAAAATGTAAAAAAAAGTAACTCAGCCCTTCTCGTCGACTTCCTTTTTCTCAGGCGGCCATTTGCATTATTTCTACGCATAAACAATCAACAAAATGACTTAAATAACTTGGTAGTAAAAAAATCATGTTGAATAGTAAATCACATATCATTATTTTAATAATATTTATTAAGTATGTATATTGTATGGTAAATATATCTACACAACTTGAAACGATAATAGCATCGACAGCCTAGAAGGTGTCGTTGATATTATCTTAAAAGTGACGTTTGATTATTTGTGAAATTCGAATATTCGTCTCTGACATTTTCAACTAAGAGTCCGGTTAGGACCGATAATATCGAATAATGTTTCGTTCGTTCAATCATCGTTTCGACATTTAATACGATGTAACTAAGAGTAGGATTCGACACGACTAATGCCACGATATATCGAATATCTATTTTAGGAGTAGGCCTGCAGGTGACCCGTCTCTCGTTTGTACTCGTCTTCTAAATGACCTTTCGATGACTTTTATGAAAATTTCCACACAGATACAAATCATATAAATCGATTATTTATGATTCATTATTGCATATTAAAATTAAATTCGCATAAGTTACACATACATAAATTATTTTAATAATAATTTATATTATTTTAATCATGGAACTTTCTTATGAAATCGAAACGTATTTTAATCTTCTTAGAATTGACGACAGACGTAGGTACATAAAAACCTTTCAAACTCATCTACTAAAAACCAGGATAGCAATATAGCGAATATTTAAAAAAAAATTTGATTAACACTAATTTTAAGATGTTATTGTCTGTTACTAGACGAGTTAGATGTGTGTAGACTTACACATTGGTGTGTGTAAATCGTTTGTTCAATTCAGTATATTATTAAGATGAAGGAACTGTTATGTGAAGGAAAGTAGTTTGTGGACAGTGCATCGCGGTCGGATGTGGCGCAGTGTGTGGTGCGCCATATAATGTTCTTCTTCCGTATATGCAACATCCAACGAAACGAAACGGAGGCCAGGATGAAACGGAATCGCAAGAATAATCGTAAGAGTAACCGGCACACGACCGGAGACAAGATGGTGGTGCCATCGCGGCTGCTTGAGCGCCCACTCACCACCCCTATCGACAGCCTCGACGAGATCGCTCTACAGATACCAAGGTACCCACGTATGAACATTGCCTTTTGTTATGTGTAATCTTAATATTTTAATAATAAACGTAAATTGTAATCCATGGTGACAGCGGTAAGATGTTACATATAATTATTACATAGGCTACTGGAAGCCCAAGCGCTGGCAGATATTTCGGTCAACGGCCTTTTTTTTTTATGGAATAGGAGGACAAACGAGCGTACGGGTCACCTGGTGTTCAGTGATCACCGCCGCCCACACTCTCCTGCAACACCAGAGGAATCACAAGAGCGTTGCCGGCCTTTAAGGAAGGTGTACGCGCTTTTCTTGAAGGTACCCATGTATCGTCCCGGAAACACCGCACAAGGAAGCTCATTCCACAGCTTCGTGGTACGAGGAAGAAAGCTGTGTTCAGTGAACCGCACTGTGGAGGACCGCTACACATCCAGATGGTGGGGATGATATCGTAACTTGTGGCGTATCGTGCGAGGGTGAAATTCGGCGGCAGGAATCAGGTTGAACAGCTCTTCGGAACACTCCCCGTGATAAATGCGGTAGAAGACACACAATGAAGCGACGTCTCTACGCAACGCCAAGTTATCCAGCCGTTCACAGAGTACTGGGTCCCCGACAATTCGAGCTGCTCTGCGTTGCACGCGGTCAAATGGATCGAGCTGATACTGGGGTGCGCCAGACCAGAGATGACAGCAATACTCCATGTGAGGCCGGACCTGCGCTTTGTACAGCGCTAGAATGTGGGCCGGCTTGAAGTATTGCCGTGCTCTATTTATGACGCCCAGTTTCTTTGAAGCCAGTTTGGCTTTGCCCTCCAGATGGCCACGGAATTGGCAATTGCTCGAGATTTCGAGACCTAGTATTCCGATACTACGCGAGGCTTTAAGGGAAGTGTTCTCGAAGAGCGGTGATACGGCAAATGGGGTTTTTTTAGTGGTAAACGCGCAAACTTGAGTCTTCTGGGGGTTAAATTGGACAAGGTTCAACTTACCCCATTCCGCGACCTTCTCGAGAGAGGACTCGATAGAAGACACAAGTTTCTCCCGGCACTGGTCGACGTTTTCCCGAGAGAGACCTGCATGGCCCGTGTATACGGCATCACCAGTGCTGTCGTCTGCATAGCAATGCATGTTGGCGGTGTCCAATATATCATTGATATGCAGAAGAAACAGCGTGGGAGATAGCACACAGCCTTAGGGCACTCCAGCGTTCACGGGCTTGGGATCCGAGCAATAACCGTCGATAACGACCTGTATGCTGCGCCCAGTGAGGAAGCTGGAGGTCCACTTGCATAAGCTCTCGGGAAGCCCAAATGATGGAAATTTTGCGAGGAGCGCCTTGTGCCATACACGATCAAAGGCCTTCGCTATATCCAGACCAACTGCCAGGCCTTCCCCTTTGCTTTCAATAGCCGCCGCCCATCTATGTGTTAGGTATACCAGAAGATCGCCAGTCGACCGACCATGGCGAAAGCCGTACTGCCGGTCGTTGATCAACTGGTGACCCTCAAGGTATACCAAGAGCTGGCGGTTAATTATGCTCTCCATGATTTTGGAGAGTAGGGAGGTAATAGCAATAGGCCTGTAGTTTGCCTGATCCGAACTGTCTCCTTTTTTTGGGATCGGATGGACAAGGGCTGACTTCCATGAATCAGGGACTACGCCTTTTGAATAAGAGTGCCGGAATAAACGCGTTAGCACCGGCGTCAACTCAGGGGCACACGTTCTAAGCACGATTGGAGAAATGCCATCCGGCCAGCTCGACTTCCTGACGTCCAACGAAAACAGAGCTCGCCTAACAGTTTTCTGTCGGAACTGTGCTTCAGGCATGGAGCTCTGACACCGCGGGATGGTCGGCGGTGTTTTTCTGTTGTCGTCAAGAGTCGAGTTGGAGGCAAAAAGAGTGCACAGGAGATCGGCTTTCTCTTTTGCCGTATGGGCTAGGATGTCATTCCTCATGTGCAACGGCGGCATGGACGGCTAGTTGAAGTTACCAAGAGCAGCTTTCGACAACGACCAGAACTTGCGTGTTCCGGTCGGGTAACTGGAAAGCTGCTCGCCAATTTTGACGACGCGCTTCGATTTCGCACGGGCGATTTGCCGTTTAAAAAATCTGGAGTATTATTTTTCCTCTTCAGAACATTGCAGTTCGGATCCTTTGAGCCCAGCGCCGCAACCCAAGTTCGATACGCCTGTTTTTTGCAGTCAGATGCTGCTTTAACTGACGCATCGAACCAGGGCTGTGATCTGCCACCGATTGGTACTACAGAGCTTGGTATAAAAATATCCATGCCCTGCAGTATCCGATCGGCTACTGCAACGGCGCAGGCACTAGGATCATCCGAAGGGAAACCGACTCAACCAATTGGGACAGACCATACGCCAATGCAAAATTATGCACAGTTCGCCCTGCGTAGTCTGTGGTACGTGATCCAAGCCATTCGGCATTGTGCCCGTTGAAATCACCCAAGACTACGATTTCAGCGGAGGGGATCTGAGCAAGCACGTCATCAAATACCGCTTGAACGCAGCCCATGAGGTGATCCGTTTCTGCGTTACCACTATGGGACCTGTAGACACACGCATAGATGCGGACGCGGTCCTCTAAATCTACGCGGAGCCAGAGAGTAGACAGGCCCCCACCCTCAAAATTGCCGAGATCCTCCCTTACGTACACATATACCCCGGCATGAGGCATGAAATTATGCTCAATTTTGTACCCGGGGTACGTTAAATATGACGTATCGCTAGGTCGAGATATCTGCGTTTCCGTAAGGAAACACAAGGCCGGCTGCGCCGTCTCAAGGTGGTGGTGGACGGCATTTAAGTTGGAGTGAATTCCCCGGATGTTACAAAAGTCCACATTAAGCGTGGAGCGGGGTGCCGTAGTGTTGCTGCCCGTTTTGTCCTGTGACATACGCGGTACCGTGCCCTCCCCAGAATACGAGGGGCAGCCCGAGCGCGAATGCTCGGGGAGGGATTCTCCGGCTCTACAAGAGCCGGTACCCTCCTGGGGTAATTTCTCTTTAAATACCGCTCTCATATTTTGTTGGGGGGGGGGGGAAGGACGGGGGGGAATGGCCTCCGGTCCTCGACGATCGACGGGCCTAGCTATCCAACGCGAAAATACTGCCAGTATTCTTGGTATGCTTCCACGTAATGCTAGTTTTAATTTCATGTAGTCAGAGTATTGTAAACTGTAGTTTTAAGATTTGTTTTGTTTTGGTACGTAAATTCCTACTTATATTAGCTATTTAATGTTTGTAACGAAGTACCTAGCCTAAACCACCATACTTTTCTATTTAGAATAAGGACTCTTGGTCTCTTAAAAGCAATTAACTAACATTGGTAACAGTTTTGTAAGAAAAACAACATACAAATTTATTTATATAAACAAGCAAGTGTATTACAAACAAAATACATCGTAATCTTATTATGAAAGCCCCGTGAAAATCCAGAGATAAATAACAGCTGTTACATATTTTTGTAGCAACGAAGCTGTTTTTCTATTTTTACATGTGTCCACCCCTACTCTGTAATATTGCTAAAGATTTCTCCAAGCCTAATAATTAGTAATTATTAATTATTATGCTTATTGCATTGTAATACATCAGCTGTGTGTAAAGCAGATTTTTCTCATATTAATCCGTTTTAATAATTCCTCTTGTGTTAATTACTGGATTATTGTCTATAAAGCTTCGAGTAATTTATTATTATGATAATTTATACGTCTAGATAGAGTATGACAGTTGAGAGAACTAACTTCTTTACTGAGGAATTCACGTACACTAACATAAAGTGTCATACAAATGGCGAATGTCAAGTCATAGATTATCACGCACATTAAACTTAAATCCCTGGCCTGATTTTATCGGTTGTTTAACAGAAAGAGACTCTATCTAGACGTATAAATTATCTAAGTTTTATAAGATACGCATATAAAACTTCAACTAGCAAAGGCAAATCATGCAGTTAAGTCATCTCATGTGAAAAAATATATCGGTTGGAAATGTTCGATGCAACTGCGGAGAAGAGCATGAAAATTACAGCTAACGTCTTGAACGCTAAATTACATTCGATTCTCCTAATGACGGCATTTAGTATCCGACTTCTTACTGAATACTACTTAGAATACATATTGTATATCATCTATCAGCCAACCCTGAATTTTGCATTTCAATATTAATATTTATCAATCTTGATGGCGCTATGGTTAAGTCTGTTTGCACGTGTCCGATAGGCGCCGGTTCGAACCCTCCACGTACAAATGCGATTTAAATTTTCAAATTTATATGTTCGCGTATTCGGCGCTCTTACGTTGAAAAATAACATAGTGAGGAATCCTTCAATACACATTAAACACTGTGTGAAATTTCCCAACATACATTGGACTTTGGACTTAAGCACTTTAATGGAAAATGCACGTTGACGTCGAAATTCGGAAAATGGCGCGTGAATACGATATCTATATAAAAAATATCATGTACACTAAAATACAATTATATACTGTAGTACAATACAATTTTACACTACAGTACAATTTTATCTTGACTTGGCTACGCTTCTTTTGCATGTTTTATATGAATGAACATAACACCATAAACGTAAGGTAGTTAGAGTGACCCATCCTAATTAACAAGTAGATTATATTAATATTACGACCATAGGCAATGCAACAGTGCATAATATGTTAGTACACCCTTTTATGAATTAACAACATGTCATGCATTTTGAGTTGGTATTTTTTTAATAATACAGAAGGCAATTATAGGCAAATGTGTTTTTTTAATTAAAGGGGAGCCACTTAGCCGTTAAAATAAAATCGAAAAGTAAGATCGACAATAAAACATTAACAACTACGGATTAAATAAGAGATTTAAGTATAACCATTGACAAAGAATTACGGTATGTCAGTAGCATAGATAAAATTGGCAATTCTACACTCAATAAATACACTGCGATTTGTGATGCGACAAGGAAAGCAATTCAAGAAGAAATCTTCATCATCAGACTCTTATCAAGATCATACTCTTATCACGCTATTTAATTATCTTGTGCGAATTAAGCTCGAGTTTTATTGTCATGTCTGATCCCCGTGCTATAACATCCACATGAAAAGAATAAAAGTATTCAAAAGTTTTTGCGATATTTAACTCATAAATTTCATACAGGACAGAATACTGGATAGTTACTGTAGCCGGCTTGAGTTCTTTAAAATACAGAGTTTGGAAGAGAGCCGTAAATAGTTAGACTTAAAGTTCTTACATAAACTGTTTCACAATTAAATTGATAGCCCGGACTTGCTGGCCAAACTGCGTATTAATGTATCTCCAAGTACCTCTAGAAGCCAACGTCCATTTTTTGCGCTAATGAAAATTAATACTAACTACGGTAAAATTTCTCCGTTCGTGCAAATGTCCATAGAATCTTATGAATACGTAAATAAAATACCAGACTTGGTCATGCAGATTGAAGGTGCAGGTGGGCTTAAATATTTATAAATAAATGTACTAAAATGAATTAGAAGTCAATATTGTTATTTTGTATTGTACTCAATTTTAAATTTTTAAAATTTTACATATTTTGTTACACTCAAATTTTACTATTATTATTAACTAACACGCATTTACCATATCTCTCGAACCGATTATAGTCGGAACAACGTCTGTCGGGTCAGCTAGTTAAATATATTTTTTAAATTTTTTGTAAGTAGTGTATGTACGAGTATTAGTGTGCGATTGTTGGGTTTACGAATAAATAAATAGATAAATAAACCAATAAGATGGCTGTCTGAGCACAATACCTATACCAGAGATAAAGAGATGCATTGCTGACCTTTTAGATAGAGTATGGTTATGGTATATTATACATGGTATGATAAGATTGAGTTAAGCTCTGATCATGAAGATCCCGTATCGTTTTGGGGATAGGCAAAAAGTTTCTAGTGAAAAGCGCGATGGAGTACTTGGCATCAATTTCAAAGTAAATTTTCTCATTTTGACATAATATCTGGAGGTAAATTCATTAAAAAAATTCCTTGTGATATATGCGACTATTATGTTCTTAACTTCCAGAAACATGAGCCAGGCCACAAGATGACGACTCCGTGGATTCCACTCTTGTGCTATGAAGTATATTTTGTATTACACAGGTACCAACAGAGTTTGGTACTCGAGACTCTTGGTCTAGTTAACAAGCAATTAATCTGAGTTGCAATCTCTCGATGTTCAAATTCTACTCGATTATTGTTGATCCATCTCCGATTACTCGTTAACTTTTAATTGGACTCTATAGCGAAGAGATTTTTGAAATAATATTGGGCGTATTTCTCGAATTAAATAACTTCTGATAAATATTAAAATTCAAATATTTTTATTTAAAATAGGATTCAAAATCACTTATTGAACGTCAAAAACTACCACCCATTCAAAATAAACTGCCTCAGACCTTAGAAGAACGGACGCAAGAAACTCGTCGGGCTTTTTTATAAAGAATGGATTACATTGTAATATCGTACAATAAATATTTATAATTAAAGAGCCTGAGGGTATTCGCTTCATTCACAGTCTGTGGTATCATTAAGAAAATCGTTATGCTATAGTAACTGTTCCCACACAAATGTTTTTTAACAATTCTTTTAAATTTCGTAACACATTTGTTTTGTACATTTTCTGGGATCATATTGTAAAAGCCATCAAAATACCAAAGTACATAAAACCCAATAAAATACTTACTAACAAGACTTAGCCGAGTAGTAGGCATAACAAGTTTATGTTCGTTCCTCGTGTTAACATTATGATTTTCACAGTTTCGTAGCAAATTCCTCAATGTGCTTATGAACATATAGAACATTATCAAGAATATATTGAGAAGCAATAGTCAAAATATTTGTTCTTCAAATTTTTCTCATAATGATTCTTTAGGACCTAGGTTATTAGTAGCGCGAATAGCCCTATTCTGTAGTGCAAAGATGGTATTAATATCAGCCGCACTGTCCGGTATTTCGTTTGTTCGTCCATTCATACGATTGCACATAAATGTACATGGAACAATCTGCTCCAGAATCCCATTTTTATAATTTTTGTTTGTCTGAGTGATTGTTCCAACTAGGAAATGCAATACCGGGATACCAGGGTCCCGAAATACCGGGATCCTGGGAAATTTTTGCGAGACTAACGTTAGTCGAACTTGTTAGTCGAGCTGCATCTCGCTGGACTATAGAGAAACGTGCTTCATGCTGCTGGCATGAAAGCAGAGATGATGCGGAATGAATAATTTTGGCGCAACATCCCAACAAACAAGGTTTAGCAAAATGATTAACCTTGAGGTTTTAATAAAGAAAAAATGAGCTATTTCGAGTAGAGTGAAGTACGAGCCACATGCCTGCAATTCGCCTGTAACTCACTAAAAACTATTGTATACCAACTATAGTAGATGTAGAGGGAGCTTTATCAGCCGTGGTATACTTTGTTTAATTTAAGTTATAATTAAGACTGTTTGGCTGGAAGGCAATAATGTTTCATCCACCATATAGGCGTGACCGTGCACCATCTAATTTCCGCCTGTTTCGATCTTATCACAAGTCCCAATATTCTACAGCAACAAGCTCATGCCATTACCTACAAGATGGCAAAAAGTCCTCTAGTAAAATATCTATAAAAAAATTGAGCTGCAAAACGCGAATAAACTTTTCCAACCATCTATTTTGTATAGAAAAATTAAGGATTATATCTATTAACAAGTTCCGATGCCCGACTGCTTCATAAGCAGATCACTTCGATGGTTCAATTTTCTTTCTCTTTTTATTTGGCTGGTTATAGCTGCTTTACTATTTTGTCATGACATAAAATGGAATATTTACTTCCAAACAATCATCTATTTTCCTCATCGTTTGATCAAATTTTACTTACTGTACACAAATCTTTGTTTTCTTATAAAACCAAAATTTAATTTTTTTTTTATCGCTCCATAAATGGTAACGCGAGGCAACAAACATCCAAATATGGCATACAATATATTGGATACTCCTCTTTTTTAAGTTGGACGAAAAAGATCTTAATTTGTGTATAAAAATCGTCAAGCATCATCTCTACATAATCTTCACAATCTACATAATCCTTATGATCCTTCCAATTCTTTAGAACTAAGAGCTAATTTTACAAAAAGGCTTCCATGATCACGAAATTATCGCCAACAAGAACCTCTCACATTGTATTACGGTTTTATCACATCCGTCGAAATGTTTTATTGGAGTCTCATTTATAGAGCCATAAAAGTATATAGAACTTAATAAAGTTTTTGCCCGCAACTTTGTCTGCGTACAATTTGCACTTGATAAGTCAAAGACTCGTTCAACATAAACATGAATGTTAAAACAGCATTCTAATCACTATATGTGCCCAGTTTTATCTTTAACGAAATTCGAAATTGACAAAAAGAACAAAAGAGAGACGTTCTAAAGCTAGTATTATTAATGACTTCTATACATATAGACAATTCACGTCATATAAAAACATAGCCGAAACATAGAACCCGATTTGGATAGTGACATAAGTGAAGTATGAGTTAAGTATTTTTATTAAACCTGACGAAAAAGAGGGTTGCTACAGGTTTTACGTTTGTCAGTCTGTCCCTTTTTTCTGATCAAGATCTGTACAGTCTGAGGTTTTTTATGTTTTTAATCAAATATCATAATAATATTATAAAGGCTATGTTTATTTATTGGTTTGTGCGTATATTTGTTACTCGTTAACGCTCTAAATGTATTTGTATCTAATAAGATAAGCTAACCTATAGTGAGAGAGACAAACACCTCAAAATACTTAATAGTTATTAAAATGTTAAGTTCCCTGAAATGAATTTAATTTGTTAAATTTTGTCTTTGAGATATAGACATCTTTTCCAGGGTATATCTTTTTTAGCATTTGTAGTGTAAACGGACACCAACATATCTTTGTATGACAGCTTTTGTCAAATTATAAATGTGGCCGATTGGAGTTTTGTGTATTCGTCAATTTGACTAAATTGACAAAAGATATTGACTTTCTAAAGAGATTTCAATACTTTTAATGTAAAAAAAGTTTTATCATATATTATGAGTATGAATTTTTAAATGCTTAAATCCTTTAGTGGTGATATATAAATCAGCCTCGAGTAAATGATTGGAGCAAATGACACTCGCCTTATTTGGTTTGCAAAATTCTTCACATCTCTCTCTTGCTATCAACTGGTGCCAATTCTGTATCACTATTTTGAGTACGGAAAAGCTGAAAAATATAAGATTTTACAGACTTAAATAAGTATCAGTTTTCACAAGGTTACGGATGCGTCTGTGATTCCGTGTAAATAGCACTTGTTTGTAATTGTTTACGTTATTGTAAGCCGTTCATATTGTCGCGTAGCAACGCTTCGACGTACATGACGAGAGTTGTCAAACTTCATGTCATGCAGCAACGTACATCACGAGAGTTGTCAAACTTCAAAGAATTGATAATTTCAACAGCTCCGTCAGCATTATTCGTAGAGAATAGAGATCCGAGGGTATACCTATAAACCGAACTAAGCGTAGCCTATGGCAGTTCTAGTTCAGACTCGAAAATGAAAAGGAAAAGGTGGAAGAAAAGAAGAAGTAGTGAAAAAGTGGAAAGTTATCCAGGAGAAGAAGAAGATAGAAGAGAACTAGTATTCAGTGAAGTTGAAGGTACCGCCGCCGAAAAGAGGAACAGCGGCAGACCGGCGAAGTGCAAGTTCAGTAAACGCAAATAAAGACTTGTTCCTAAAAGCGGAGTATTATTTCCAATCCCTGACCTACTCTCGTGTCAATATTCACCGGCAATAACTTCCTATGCACAAAATACAATATTGCTAATCATTGTTCACCGGGCCCTAAAAAAAAGAGCGACTCTATAGTTTTCATTTCTGACTGTGTGCTTGTCGCGTCCTTTCATCTCTCTAACGTCTGGAGAGAAAAGGATGTGAATACTTGTCATTTGTACCACCTTTAATGAAAAATTATCAAATTCTCACTAAATTATTTACGCATTTTGCCAACCCATTTCATATAAATAAACTTACTTGTGATAACTGTTAACGTCCATAAAAATCTTAATTTCTCCAAGAACCGTTCATGTGGTTTGTACGTAAGGAATTAGGACTTCTGATACGTAAACGCTGGTCAGGAAGCTATGCCACTATGGTATAAGAGGATCTGGACTCGATCTTCTGATCTCATATTTAAATAATAGGATTCAGAGGGTCGAGGTGAATTGCAGGAGATCTCCTGAGACTCCTCTCGGTATGGGGGTACCACAAGGGTCTATACTTGGACCCTTCCTCTTCCTAATTTATATAAATGATCTACCTAACTTTGTAGAAAAAAAAACACAAGGTGGTATTGTTTGCGGATGACACTTCACTTATATTCAAAGTGAAACGAAGCCAAGTTTTATATGATGAAGTAAACAATGCTCTATCTGACATCGTGTACTGGTTTAGCGCCAATAACTTATTGTTAAATAATCATAAAACCAAATATATTAAATTCACCGCGCCAAATGTCAAAAATGTAGATGCGAATATTTTATTAAATGGAGAGGTGGTAAAACCAGTGGAATCTGCTATATTTCTTGGCATTACTCTTGATTCCAAATTGCAGTGGGGCCCCCATATTGAAGGATTGGCGAATAGGCTTATTTCTGCAGCATATGCGGTTAAGAAAATTAGACGGGTAACTGACATAGATACGGCGAGATTAGTATACTTTAGTTATTTTCATAGTATTATGTCCTATGGTATATTGTTATGGGGCAGTGCGGCCGATATTAATACTATCTTTGTGCTGCAGAAGAGGGCTATTCGCGCGATTTATAACCTAGGTCCTAAAAAATCATTAAGAGAAAAATTTAAAGAAATAAACATTTTGACTGTTGCTTCTCAATACATTTTTGACAATGTTTTGTATGTTTCCTTGCGGAGACGCAGATATCTCGACCTAGCGATACGTTATATTTAACGTACCCCGGGTACAAAATTGAGCACAATTTTTTGCCTCATGCCGGGGTATGTGTGTACGTTAGGGAGGATATCTGCTGTCGCCGTCTCGGCAATTTTGAGGGTAGGGTCCTGTCCACTCTCTGGCTCCGCGTAGATTTAGAGGACCGCGTCCGCATCTATGCGTGTGTCTACAGGTCCCATAGTGGTAACGCAGAAACTGATCATCTCATGGGCTGCGTTCAAGCGGCAATTGACGACGTGCTTGCACAGATCCTCTCCGCTGAGATCGTAGTCTTGGGTGATTTCAACGGGCACAATGCCGAATGGCTTGGATCACGTACCACAGACTACGCAGGGCGATCTGTGCATAATTTTGCATTGGCGTATGGTCTGTCCCAATTGGTTGAGTCGCCAACGCGGCTCCCGGATGTGGATAGCCATATGCCGTGCTTATTGGATCTTCTGCTGACTACACATCCCGATGGTTACCAGGTCTTTGTCGACGCCCCTCTTGGAACGTCCGACCATTGCCGCCTGGTCAGGAGTGTAGTGCCTATCCGACGCCAACGTCGCAGACCTCCAGCGACCCGCCGCGTTTGGCACTACAAGTCAGCAGATTGGGATAGGATGCGTTCCTTTTTTGCATCCTACCCTTGGGGCAGGGTTTGTTTCCCTTCGGATGATCCTAGTGCCTGCGCCGTTGCAGTAGCCGATGTGATACTACAGGGTATGGATATTTTTATATCAAACTCTGTATTACACATCGGTGGCAGATCACAGCCCTGGCTCGATGCGTCAGTTAAAGCAGCATCTGACTACAAAAAACAGGCATATTGAGCTTGGGTTGCGGCGCTGGGCACAAAGGATCCGAACTGCACAGTTCTTAAGAGGAAATACAACCGTGCCTCCAGAGAACAGGAGACAGTTCGGATCCGGCAAACTACAGGCCTATTGCTATTACCTCCCTGCTCTCCAAAATCATGGAGAGCATAATTAGCCGTCAGCTCTTGGTATACCTAGAGGGTCACCAGTTGATCAACGACCGACAATACGGGTTTCGCCATGGTCGGTCGGCAGGTGATCTTCTGGTATACCTATCACATAGATGGGCTGCGGCTGTTGAAAGCAAGGGGGAAGGCCTGGCAGTTAGCCTGGATATTGCGAAGGCCTTTGATCGTGTATGGCACAAGGCGCTCTTCTCCAAACTTCCATCATTTGGGCTTCCCGAGAGCTTGTGCAAGTGCCACCTTCCTCACTGGGCGCAGCATACAGGTCGTTGTCGACGGATATTACTCGAACCCGAAGCCCGTGAATGCTGGAGTGCCCTAAGGCTGTGTGCTGTCTCCTACGCTGTTTCTTCTGCATATCAATGATATGTTGGACACCTCCAACATTCATTGCTATGCAGACGACAGCACTGGTGATGCCGTATACACGGGCCATGCAGGTCTCTCTCGGGAAATCGTCGACCAGTGCCAGGAGAAACTTGTGTCTTCTATCGAGTCCTGTCTTGAGAAGTTCGCGGAATGGGGAAAATTGAACCTTGTCCAATTTAACCCCCAGAAGACTCAAGTTTGCACGTTTACCAATAAAAAAACCCTATATGTCGTATCACCGCTCTTCGACAACACTTCCCTCAAAGCATCGCCTAGTATCGTAATACTGGGTCTCGAAATCTCGAGCGATTGCCAATTTCGTGGTCATCTAGAAGGCAAAGCCAAATTGGCTTCAACTGGGCGTCATTAATAGAGCACGGCAATACTTCAAGCCGGCCCACATACTAGCGCTCTACAAAGCACAGGTCAGGCCACACATGGAGTATTGCTGTCATCTCTGGTCTGGCGCACCCCAGTATCAGCTCGATCCATTTGACCGCGTGCATCGCAGAGCAGCTCGAATTGTCAGGGACCCAATGCTCTGTGAACGGCTGGACCACTTGGCGTTGCCTAGAGACGTCGCTTCATTGTGTGTCTTCTACCGCATTTATCACGGGGAGTGTTCCGAAGAGCTGTTTAACCTGATTCCTGCCGCCGAATTCCACCTTCGCACGACACGCCACAAGGATATTAGGATATCATCCTCACCATCTGGATGTGTGGCGGTCCTCCACAGTGCGGTTTTCAAGGAGCTTTCTTCCACGTACTACAAAGCTGTGGAATGAGATTCCTTGTGCGGTGTTTCCGAGACGATACGACATGGGTACCTTCAAAAAAAGCGCGTACACCTACCTTAAAGGCCGGCAACGCTCCTGTGATTCCTCTGGCGTTGCAAGAGATTGTGGGCGGCGGTGATCACTTAATAACAGGTGACCCGTACGCTCGTTTGTCCTACTATTCCATAAGAAATAAAAAAAAAAGTAAATAAAAAATAACACGAGGAACAAACATAAACTTGTTATGCCTACTACTCGCTTGGGTCGAGTTAGTAAGTCTTTTGTTGGGCGATGTATATGCTTATACAATATGATCCCAGAAAATGTACAAAACAAATGTGTTACAAAATTTAAAAGAATTGTTAAAAAACGTTTGTGTGAGAAAGGTTATAATAGCATAAACGATTTTCTTAATGACACCACAGACTGGGAATAAAGCGAACACCCTCAGGCTCTTTAATTATAAATGTTTATTGTACGATATTACATTGTAATCCATATTTTATATAAAAAAAAAGCCCGCTGAGTTTCTTGCACCCATTCTTCTCAGGTCTGAGGCAGTCTCTTTTGAATGGGTGGTGTAGGTTCTTTCTAATGAGTTTAAATGTCAAATAATAAACGATTTTGAGAAAATCCCTCCTTGAAAGGGTGAAATGGGGGTTGAAGGGCTAATTATATGAAAGACCTATGTTATGAATAGAACTTGACTCGAAGCTTCGTCGATCTAATTATCACGATTGCGAGCAAAATCAACTCGAGCCACTCGATGGCATGTCGCAAGAAGGCAAGTGTGAGTTATTCATGAGGGTATTTCGGCTGATTTTACCTCAGAAGAAGTCAAAGTCCTGTTTCTAAGCTCACTGTTCATGATAATAAGGTCATCTCTATTCACAGTTTTCCGATAACATCCCTGTCCTTCTAGTCTCACAGCTGTTTGGTCTGTTGATACCTCCTGAAAACTCGGTGTATCACAAATTTGTATACTCGCAATGTTTTAGGCAACACGTTTCTAAGCCGAGTTTAAATTAAAGAAAGAAGCCTATCAAAAAATGTGTCTGAAGCAGTTTGGAAGTTATTTTGGTTGGTGGAGAACGACATCAAAGGATTTGATTAAAAAAATGAGTGAGTTATGAGCATCTTTTGTTCGATGAGAACAAAAGATGCTTAATTTTGCAACATTTTCTGAATATTCAATACAAAAGATCTAGGTTAGTTTTTAAATTTCTACAAAATCATTATTTTTAAAACGTGTCAGAAGTTTCCAGAGTGACCTTTGACTCACCGAGTTTTGTCATTAAATTTACAAAGAGGACTTAAATATTATAAAACCTCTTTGGAAAGGACGCGCAGAGACTCGGAAATAATTTGAATAGTTAAAATAAACACTCTACGTGAATTCACTTAAATTTCTTTACAAATAATCAACACAATATGCAGGAAAGTAAGTAAAAATCTATCTATCGAATGCGTAAGATTATTAAATGATATTATATCAAAGAGCTATTTTTGGTCGTTTGTCTGTAATCCATACTAATATTATAAATGCGAAAGTAACTCTGTCTGTCTGTCTGTCTGTCTGTCTGTTCCTCTTTCACGCCTAAACGGCTGAACGGATTTTGATAAAATTTGGTATGGTGATAGATGATAACCTAGAAATGGTCATAGGCTATAAATAACGGCTGAACGGATTTTGATAAAATTTGGTATGGTGATAGATGATAACCTAGAAATGGTCATAGGCTATAAATAATCACGCCATCGTTCTTAGGGGGTAGGCAGTAGGCAGACAGATCTTGATGAAATTTAGTAAGGTAAATACTAATTGATGAAATTTAGCGAGCGAAGAGGCGGTGCGGCGCGAGGGGAGGGCCGTGCCCAACTGTGCCTACCCAAGCGGGCAGACGCACAAGGGCAGACGTCGTCGTCGCACGTATGCGAATATTGAAATATTGCGTTACGAAACTCTATTCGTTGCGTATTTTTGGTTAGGTTTGTCAGGTGCATAGTTGTTTAGGTTCAATACGTTATTGATTGATTTAGATATTTAGGTTATAAGTAAAAAGGTTTGCTCTATCGAAGTTTTTATAAAAAATTGTCTTACGTTGTAGTTTTTAAAACTACCGATTTTAAAAATCTTTAATTATTGTTTTATTGTTTTCGATATGCCACGCAAACGTAAATCCAATCTAAGCCGTAGTTCTAGCAGAGCTCGAACTGCAAAAGTTGCTAGAAGCCAAGAATCTGAAGAGCAGACTCAGACGCGTCAGATGTTAGATTCTCAGCGTCATGCGACTCAAAGAGCTTCTGAGACGTTTACGCAGACTCAGGCCCGTCAGACCCTGGATGCTGAACGCCACGCATCTCAAAGAGCTGCTGAGACAGTGGAACAGACTCAGACACGTCGAGTTTTAGATGCCGAACGTCACGCGCAATTGATTGCGGCAGAGACTGACGAAGATTCACAAAGACGACGTCTTTTAAATGCTGAACGGCAGGCAGAAAGAAGACGTACGTTTTCAATGAGTACGTGGGAGGCATTTAATGGTGCCGCTTTTGAGTATGACCCTTTGATCGACTATGTTAATCACCGATTGGTTATCATTGGGAGAATGGATAAAAAATGCAGATATTGTGAAGCACTGAAATGGAAAGAAGAAACTCCAGGTATGTGCTGTTCTGGTGGAAAGGTTAAAATTCCATTACTTGGCGAGCCAGAGGAACCTCTTAAATCTTTACTTTTATACGACAGTAACGAATCGCGCCGGTTTTTAAGCAGGATTAGAAAGTATAATTCTTGCTTTCAGATGACGTTATTTGGTGTAGATAAGGATGCCTGGATTTTCACCTACTTTTACCATCCAAGGACAGGTGTATCACAGGATTGGTTCCTTACTTCCCGCAAATAATGAACAACCAAAGTTTTTGCAACTTTATTTCATGGGCGATGAAAAAAACGAAGCTGATCGCAGGTGTCAAAATATACAAGGAATCGAAAGGGATACTGTTTTAAAAATCCAGAGAATGTTGCATGAACATAATCGCCTTATCAATACTTTCAAAACAGCACTAGAAAGAATGCCGGGAGAGGATTATAGGTTGGTGATGCACCCCGATCGCACACCAAGTGGGGAACATGAAAGGCGGTATAATGCACCGTTAATAAATGAAGTCGCAGCCTTGGTTACAGGCGAACAGTTTGCTTTCGGTGATATAGTTTTACAGGCCCGAGATGACACATTAACCAGGGTGCCTGATACTCATAAATTTTATGATGCGTTGCAATATCCGATCATATTTAGTAAGGGACAAGAGGGGTACCAATTTCAAGTTCCTCAAATTAATCCTGTAACAGGTCTTCCCTTGCATAACAAAAAGGTTTCATGCATGGATTTTTATGCCTACAACATGATGATACGAGAAAACAACTTTAACATTGTACAAAGATGCAAGCAACTGGCCAATCAGTTTTACGTTGACATGTACGTTAAAGTTGAAAGCGAGAGGTTACGGTACATATCATTAAATCAAACTAAACTAAGAGCAGAGAATTACATCCATCTTCATGACGCTGTGGCAAATGACGCTAATTTAAATCCAAATAACTTAGGTCGTATGGTCATTTTACCATCTTCATTTGTAAATAGCCCGCGGTGCTTACACGAATATACTCAGTACGCGTTTGTTTATGTGCGTACACATGGTCGCCCTGACTTATTCGTCACCTTTACTTGCAACCCAGCCTGGCCCGAAATAGTCAATCAGTTGATGCCGGGGCAAAGCGCAATAGATAGACATGATGTAGTCGCAAGAGTTTTTAGACTAAAAGTTAAAAAACTAATGGATGTGATTAATAAAGGCCGAGTGTTCAGAGAAGCGCGCTGCTTTATGTACTCTGTCGAATGGCAGAAACGTGGACTGCCACATGTCCATATATTATTGTGGTTAAAAGATAAGTTACGACCCGATCAAATAGATAACATAATCAGCGCTGAAATACCGGATCCTAACATTGACAAGACTCTCCATGACATTATTGTAAAAAATATGATTCACGGTCCATGCGGACCCGAAAATCCACAGTGCCACTGCATGAAAGACGGAAAATGCACAAAAAAATTTCCTCGCAAGTTAGTGAAAGAGACCGTTCACAACGACCACGGATACCCGCAGTATCGTAGAAGAGCGCCAGCAGACGGAGGTCGAACAGCAACCGTGAAGCTCCGAAATGGTAGCTACGTTACGGTTGATAATAGTTGGGTAGTCCCCTATTCACCAATTTTATCAAAAATGTTTAACGCCCACATAAATGTTGAGGCATGCAGTTCAGTACGCGCCATCAAATATATTTGCAAATATATAAACAAGGGTAGTGATCAAGCTATTTTCAATTTTAGAAATACTGATCTTGCGAATCCCTCAGATGAGGTACAAACTTATCAGTCTGTTCGGTATGTCAGCAGCAACGAAGCCGTGTGGCGTCTGTTAGCATTTCCGTTGCACGAAAGGCATCCCACCGTGACACATCTCAGCGTGCATTTAGAAAATGGTGAACGCGTTTATTTTAATGAACACAATTTCCACGAACGAATAACTACTCCGCCAAAAACCACACTCACTGCTTTTTTTGATCTTTGTATCAGAGATGAGTTTGCAAAAACTCTTCTTTATGTCGAGGTGCCGAGGTATTATACTTGGGATGCAAGTAGGAAAATTTGGAAACGCCGCATTCAAGGTACTTCAGTTCACGATTGGCCTGGCGTCAAATCTGGAGATGCTTTAGGACGAGTTTATACAGTTCATGTTAGTAACATGGAATGTTTTTGTCTACGCATGCTTTTACACCATGTGCGCGGACCTACCTCTTTCAATGATCTAAAAAAATACAACACACAAGATTATCCTACATTTCGAGAGGCATGTGAGGCAAGAGGATTACTGGAGAATGACAACCATTGGGATGTGACACTGGAAGAAGATGCTCAATGTAGATCAGCAGGCAAGATGAGAGAGCTATTTGCTGTATTAGTAGCGACATGTGGTCTTTCAAATCCTCAACAATTGTGGGATAAATACAAAAATGATATGACCGACGATATATTGCACAGATTACAAGAGCAAAATCCCAATGTCACGTACAGTGATTTAATTTACAATGAGGGTCTGACAAAAATTGAAGACCAGGTTAAAACAATTTCTGGAAAGGATTTATCAGATTATGGAATGATCAGACCACAGAGAACCGAGGAAATCAGTAGCGATTTAATACGGGAACTAGATTACGATACTGCTTCCTTACAACAACAATTGACAGAGTCTGTTCCACGTTTGATCCCAGAACAAAGGTTAGTATTTGACAACGTTTTCAAAAAAATCGAAGATGGCTTAGGTGGTTTGTTATTTTTGGATGCTCCCGGAGGCACGGGAAAAACCTTTCTTTTAAACTTGCTTTTAGCGCAAATCCGAAAAGATAAAGGAATTGCTGTAGCAGTTGCCTCTTCCGGAATAGCCGCCACTCTGCTCAATGGTGGTCGAACGGCACATTCGGTGCTTAAACTGCCATTAAACTTAGCCCATGAAGAAATGCCAGTCTGTAATATAAGTAAAAACAGCGAGCGTGGACGTATGTTGCAGCAATGTAAATTATTAGTTTGGGATGAGTGTACTATGTCCCATAAAAGAGCAATTGAAGCTCTAGATCGGACTTTGAAAGACATCAAGAGTAATCCAAATATCATGGGGGGGATGATGGTACTTTTAGCGGGCGATTTTAGACAGACTTTGCCGGTTATCACTAAAGGCACCCCTGCAGATGAAATAAATGCGTGTTTAAAAGCGTCAACGTTATGGGTGCACGTAAAAACGTTTAGTCTGTCTACAAATATGAGAGTGCAACTACACAATGATGTACAATCTGGACAATATGCTGCTGCTCTTCTTAAAATTGGAGAAGATCGTATGGCAAAGGATGGTAATGGCATGATTACATTGGATCGTGAATTCTGCAATGTTGTGCATAATCCAGATGATCTAAATAACTTCGTCTATAGCGAACTGCTAACTAATATGAGGAATAGAGACTGGTTATGTGAAAGAGCAATTTTAGCGCCGACGAATGAAATAGTGGGACAGATAAACGAGCAAATTATGTCACGCGTGGAAGGTGATATTGTTGAGTTTCTCTCTGTAGACACTGTAATGGATACTGAACAAGTAACATCATACCCTGTAGAATTTCTTAATTCTTTAGAACTGTCGGGAGTACCTTCACACAAACTGAGGCTGAAAGTAGGCGTTCCTGTCCTTTTAATGCGGAATTTAGATGCACCAAGACTGTGTAATGGCACACGGTTGCAAGTGACACACCTCGGTCGCAATATTGTAAAAGCAATCATTATGACTGGAATGGCAAAAGGAGAGAACGTTTTAATCCCCCGTATACCCATAATTCCGACAGATTTGCCATTCCAGTTTAAGAGATTACAGTTTCCGCTGAAAATCGCATTCGCTATGACGATAAATAAAGCTCAGGGGCAAACATTAAAAGTAGCCGGCATTAATTTAGAAAAGAGTTGTTTTTCTCACGGACAATTATACGTGGCTTGCTCACGTGTTTCAAGTCCACAGAATCTCCATGTATTGGCCAGAGAGGGAAAAACAAAGAACATAGTTTACAAAAATGTACTACAGTAATAAGGCCTCATTATTTTTAGCTTCCTACATTATTATACTACTTACATTAAGTTAGTACTTCCTACGCAGATGATGTTACGGATGTCACACTGTCTAACATCGGGGGTTGGCAGGTAGGTAGTTAGTAGTATTTTAAACCGATTTACATTATTTCCTTTTTATATTTACTAAGGAAACATTCGGAGCTATCCATTATGTAGCTTAGGTTGCTTTTGAACAAATTTTGATGTGAAGTTGAGGACTGGAACACGATAGTGGGACATTGTTGCAGGGGGACTTATAGCCGGGAGAAAACAAAAAAACTTATGCGGACGAAGTCGCGGGTAAAAGCTAGTCTATAATAATCTAACAGAAGGAATCATTTCGACGGAACATTAAGTTGAAGGAAAGAACATACATAAAATATAAGAGTTCCGCACAATGGTTAAGGCTAATGAAATTGTGTACATTATCACTTCAATAATTCGACTACCACGTATACAGAATAGTCACGAGCATCTGTCAGTAATATTTTCATAACGTCTGTCGATCTGTCAGCGGCCTGTATCTCATAAACCGCACTACTTAGATACCTTACATTATAACAGAGTGCGCTCGAGAATGGCTACAAGGCAAGGATAGGAAAATTAGAAATTGAAAAGGCCGCAAAGATTAAAATACCACCACATTAACAACTTGACAATACGTTAGAACCTACTAACTTATAACATAACAAATAATACTAACTTCTGATCTATAAAATATTAATTTTTGTTGTAAGCTTGTAGATGGATATAATTGGTGTTGATGATGATGATGTATTTCTGATGTCCAGGGACGGGAAAAACACTTTTCCGTTGGGCCCCGCTAATACAAAAAAAAACATATTACAGCATATGTGAAGGCTTATTATTATCTATTATTATTAACAAACTTCGAAAACACAATTTATTTATCAAAACCTGTCCACGATATATTTTTAAAGAATATATTTCTTTTTTGAAAATAAGTATTGAGACGAGGAGGACGTTCAGCTGATGATAATTGATACGCCCTGCCCATTATAATGTAGTGTATCTCAGGATTCTTGAAAAATCCCAAAAATTCTGAGAGAAGGACGCTCGTCTCCTTGAGACATAAGATATTAAGTCACATTTGCCCAGTAATTTCACTAGCTACGGCGCCCTTCAGACCAACCATATGGGTCACCTGATGGTACATGATTACCGCGACACAGAGTAACCATGTAGATCCAGAGGAAACACACAAGCACTGCTAATCTCATAATTTGTCAAACAAACGCACACATGAATTCGAAAAGCGAAAACATATTGGTGGCGGTCGAGAATCGACAGTGGAGCGCCAGGTCCAATCTATTGCACTACCGATACAATATACATTTATATTATACAATTATCCTATTTTAAACATATAATTTTAACAGACTGTCACGATGTTTGTTTAATCACTTGAATAGGAACACGCAACTAACAGATTTTTTCTTTTGCAGAGTCCGGGTGGAGTATTATGTTAATGAGAACACGTTCAAAGAAAGGCTACAGTTATATTTCATCAAAAATCAACGATCAAGTAAGTAATCCTTTGAGTATCTATATACCTGTTATTTTTAGATACAGAAAACATGCAGAAAGCTACAAGTTGTTAAAAACTGAATTAACTATATTATTCATTACATGTTCCGCTCTCTTAAACAATAAACAGGTTGTTAGTTTGTTAGATATACTTAAGTAGATATATTCAGTGTTAATATTTTCGATTCAGAAATAAGAAGTCCTATTGATGTATAAATAACTAATAGATCCGTTTCATATAATATAAGAATGGTCGCGTACTCCACTTTATTATTATTAGCTGACCGCGTCCTATTTCAACTAATATATTATCAACTTGTTAATTAGTGATTACATTAAGGAATTTTTAATAATTCTATGCGATTATAGCATCTATTGCAAAGAGTAGGACGTATGCTAATTTAAGAGTAATTTGGTTACCGCACCCAATAGTGCTAAATAGTCAAACTATTTTTTAAACTTTTCGAGAAAGTGTAAGTTAACATTATAGGTGTATACGAATTTGACATCTATTTCGAGATAATTAGAGCTCTAAATACAGATATTTGTTTGCAGCGTTTTCTAGCGGTGAGTGGCCGAACTTGTTGCTTATTTTTCACATTGGCTTATTGAGGTGTGAAAAATATCTTTATTGGTTTTAACCTTAGAATATTAATAATGAACACTATAGAAGTATTCTCCGCGTGCCCCATTTAGATAGGAAGCAATTATATATAAAACTATTTCCGGTTACTGTCACGATGCACCTAAAGCCAGTATTGGAGTTTAGGATTCTCCGGGCACTCAGAACATACACTGAGAATTTTGTTTTCGGATTCGCGAATGCGAGACCAAAAAGCCGCAACTCATGACCTTACCACTGCAATATTTAATACTGCAGTCTGATGCTGCTTACTGCTTTTGGTGCAGTTGACTAACAGCTGACACGTGCAGAAGCATTGACAATATGCTCTAAACACTAAACTTGTTGCACCGAACATCCAGAGCCCTATGCTCGCGTTCTATGTCATTGGTTTCAACCAAATTCTCAGTTAGAATATGCCCTGACTGCCTGAATCGGTCCACTCTATACAGACACACCGTCCAAAAAGACCATTGGAATTCTCTCCGGACTTTCTTAACCGAAAAACACCATCATTTGTGTTTTTTTGACATTGTATTTGAGGGAATACTGCCCTGCATATTTTTCACAGATAGCCATCAGTTTCCTGAAGCCTCTGAAAGAGAGACTTAGAAGCACCATATCGTCAGCATTGCTGAAGTAATTCACGCATGTTTTTCCTATGTGACAGCCAACTCCGACATTTCTAAGTTCTACAATCAGATCGTTGATATAAAGGTTAAAAAGGTCCGGAGAGGTTAGCCCTCCTTGACGCACGCCGCACTCTTATCTAATATATCAAGTGGCGTCGACACAGTTTACATAACAGAAACAAACCGTAAGATACATTGTCACATACTCAACAGATGATTGGGAATGTAAATAAATTAAACACAATAATGAATGGAATGTACTGACGGAACGAATTAAACAATGAACCGTAAATTTCTTATTGTTTTTGTGACTATTTTTGTCGTATCAAAGCGGACTGAACTAATTCGTGTATACATACTTGATATGTTTTTTTTGTTGCTTTTAGATCTAAACTGAAATAAAATAATTTTGTTTATTATTTAATTACACTTTTCAGTTTCTCAGTTTGATATTCTTCCTAGTTCCTACATATTATGTAGTATAGCGTTATATTGTGTAGAATTTTATTTTTAAAACTATTTGATACTTTAAGAACAACACATTTTTGTTTTCTAAAATAATGTTAACAACAACATCTACGGAAATCAAATGCAGTACTTTGAAATGCAATAAAGTAAGCTTGGTGAGACGTGAGTATGTCAGTAAATTGGCTTTAGCCGCGTATGTTGCCGAACTGAGTCTATTAGCCTAGCCTTCGATGGTGGAGCTCATTGTATCTAGAATACCATAGAAATATAATATATGCAATGTGTGTTTTACCGGCTCGTTAGCATAGGATGCCGGCTAGTTTGTTTTAACGGCACCTGTTTCTGCTGTGAAGCAGTAATATGTAAACATTACTGTGTTTTGGTCTGCAGGGCGCCGTAGCTAGTGAAATTACTGGGCAAATGAGACTTTACGTCTTATGTCTCAAAGTGACGAGCGCAATTGTAGTGTCGCTCAGAATTTTTGGGTTTTTCAAGAATCTTGAGCGGCACTGTTTTGTAAAGAGCAAGGCATATCAATTACCATCAGCTGAACTTCTAGCTCGTCTCGTCCATTATTTTATTATTTTCATTAAAAAAATATTGTAATCAGTAACGTAATATCAAAATAAAATAGGTAAATGTTTAAAATATATATATAGGATATTATTAGGAACTAGATAAACTATCATAATCTGTGTTCCGTTTGATTTCGAATCTAATATTGTTACATAATGTAGGAAAGTGATATTTATTAAGAGGATCTTGGATAAGATGACGTCAGAACTTACTATAGGTACTGTGCTGAAAGAATCTCGCTATATTATATACACACAATTTTGAATTTTGAACTTGATAAAATAACAAACAGACAAATATTTAAATATTAAAAAATATACATCAAATCTCAATGTGGCTGATATAAATAAAAAATGACTTAAAAAGTGGTACTGAAGCTTTCGTTGGAAGACAAACTTATTATTTCTAATTTTATTTCATAAAATCCACAGCACATTGCATAGCTTATTGGATAGATAATGTAACATTGCTTTACAAAAGTTTTCACCTACCGGGATTCGAACCCGTGCACTATTCAGAACCTCTAGCTCGGTGGGCATGGTCACTAACCACTGGGCTATACAGAATATACTTCTGTAAAAGGAAAACGCCTTTAATAACGCAAACAAGAAAATAACTCTTAAAGATGGAGAGTTTCTTTAATATTTATATAAATTTTACTGAGAATATTATAAAATTATAAAATTTTAATTATTCTTGTATATCTTTATCGTGTAGTAAGCCTTGTGCACATGACATCCTTTGTTACCTTAAGTGCTTTGCAATACTCCCGCATTGTTCATTAACGAGCTTCAAGTTTATAACAACACTAGCTTTTGCCCGTGAAAATGTCTACAAGGACTTCATAACATTTATTCAAATACATATTTTTTTTTCAAAACTACTTGACCCGACAGACTTTTTTCTGTACATAATAAACAAAATAATGTTTTTTATGAGTTTTTCAATAATATATCATATCATCAAGAATTACTTCGTATAATGTGCACCCTGCTGTCGTAATGAAATTGTTTCACAGCAGAACTGTCAAACCGTGCGTCAATAAATTCTCTAATTATGTATGGACACATCAAAGGAAAAACAAATTTGTTGTTTTTATTTAATTCCGAGCATTTTCATATTTATTCACCTTTTAAACCTTCTCTGGACTTCCACAAATAATTCAAGACCTAAATTAGCCAAATCGGTCCAGCCGTTCTCGAGTTTTAGCGAGACTAACGAACAGCAATTCATTTTTTTATATATAGATAGGATGTGACATCACTTATTAAAAGTCAAAAACTACCACCCATTCCAAAAAGAATGCCTCATTCCAAGAAGAATGGGCGTAACAAACTCAGCGGGCTTTTTTTGCATCAAAAAATATGTTTACAAAGTAATATTGTACAATTAAACTTATTATTCAATTGTCTGATTCGGTCGCTCTATTCCCCATCTGTGGAATCATTAAGAAAGTCATTTATGTTATAGTAACCTTTACCACACAAATGTTTTTTTAACAATTCTTTTGAATATCGTAATACTAATAATAATTTTGAACATTTTCTGGGATTTTGTTGAAAAAGCATATAGATCGCTCCACATAAGACTCACTAACTCGACTTAGCTGAGTAGTAGGCACAACAAGTTTATGTTTGTTCCTCATGTTAACATTATGATTGTCACAGTTTCTAGCAAATTCCTCAATGTGCTCATATAAGACTACAGTCACATAAGGATAAGATAAGTTTTATATGTGCTATATCTATCGTTTAAACTGTGTTTTAATGGCTGATGTTTATACTTTAAGAACATGATCCCAGAAAATTCTCAAAACAAATGTGATACTAAATTATAATAATTGTTTAAATACATTTATGTCGTAAAAAAATAACATAAATGTTCTTTTTATGACACCACATATTGGGAATGGAGCGACGGTCCACAAGCTATTTAAATCTAATTTTTTTCTTTTCTTTCAGTGAGAGGCTTTTTTTAAATGGATGATGGCTTTAGACGTTCAATGAGTGATTAAAAAACCCCATTTTATTCGTTATTCAATAATTAACATTCTGACATACCTTCCGTTACACCTAAAACTCTATTAAACCTCTGGTTCCCTTGGTAACAATTCAATTACTTACTTTAAATACAGTTGTACTTAAAAAGGTCTTGAAAAGTATGTTAATAAGTTTATAATTGTCTCTTCTTTCTGCCGAATTAACATTAATTAAGGCATCATTTATTTCAAGGTTATAATTTATAAAATGTTCAACCGCAATTCAAATCAAATTAACCGCTTTTGCTATAAGTTATCTTTATTTTGATATTAGATTTATATTTATTATTATAACAAGTGCAAATTACTTGTATTGGCCATATATAGTTCATGCTTCAAGATATTCAGAACAAACTTTTGTGCTTTAGGGCGCAACTACACGACAGCGAGCCACTTAGTGACATTCTACTGACCTCTTCTATATACCACTGGACTGGCAGCTGTCAAAGTGCTTTTGTGCCTGTTTGATATTCGCCATTTTGGTGCTGTTGGTCATGTAGCGAGAGTCTGCGGTACTAAAACCAGTAACAACCTCAGCAACCATGATAGGTGGTGGAAAATAATTTCCAAAAAAATGTGTACTTTGTAACGTTGGTTCTTGAAGTATAAATAACACGTAAAACGAACGAAATTAATTCAAAATGCAAAAATACTTCAGAGTATTATACGTTCCTTCGCAGCCATTTGTACCATACGTCAAAATTAGTCCGCTTGGACGCTAGCGAGTGGCGCCTACACACGATATTTTAAACAAAACTCGGCACTCGAATGCGTGTTTTTGCTGCAAACGCTAAGCATATATTAAGATAGTGAGATCTAAAGAGCGTACTTCGATTTTGCTCAGATTTTACTTACGTTAAGCTCAGCTAAGTGTAAGCTAAGAATCATCTTTGATTTCCTTTTTTTAGTCATTTGACACCTGAAATTATGCTGAGCAAAGCAGCCTTATGCAAAAGTCAAGTTTGTGTTGTACCACACTCAGTTAAATTACACCTAAGTAAAGTCAAAGTATAACTACGCTCTCTATATATCTCAGCCTTAGTGACTTGACTATAACTGGCCACAGCCCGTATTACAAACTATCACGGTGAGACGTCTTTTCATGTAGAGAGTTCTGTATATACATAGTACTATAACAGCTATGACCCACCAGAATAAGGTTTACATATTCAATACGCATTATCTTTCCTTATATGAAAGTAAAAAAATCAGTTTGAAGTAATTTTATTAAGCCTTCACAGAATATGTTCAACACAAATGCGCTATATTTTCAAAACATAAGTGTTATTGAGAAAAAATACTTCTCATTTATTAAAAGTATCAATGACGGTTATATTCATTGTAAATCCTCTACTATTTGACAAATAACATATTATTATGTTAGAACGTTCAATTTTTGAAAATTATCCTATAATTAATATTACATTATTATTTTTTTAAATAAAAATAAATATTCATACGCGTTACACTTATATACCGAGGTTGGTAATGGAACTATATATCGAGCCTGGGTTCCGGCGCTGATAACAATTCCGAACTGCCATGGCTGTGAGGTGTATTATATTATATCTTTATTAAGTTATTTGATACATTTGAGTTTTTGTAGTAGCTTTCTTAAAACACAGTTTTTTTTTATTAATATAAATACAAATAAATACAGATATATGATTCAAATTGAATTCTTTCAGGTTTACGCATCAGGATAGTGAACTTGTTTTTCAAGATACTGGCATGTCTTTTGTACATATTCCGAGTGTGCGCTGATGGAGACCCAATATCAGCTACATGGTAAACTATAACTTCAATTTCACAGCTTATATTATTTTTTTATAAGTTAATTAACATCTATTTTCTGGGATTATTAGCTATGGATGCAGGATCGGGAATAAAACCGAGTTTGAGTTCTCTGCGAACCTGACTGAGGAGGAATTTCAAGAACACCCGATTATCAACTGGGATGGAATCATCTGGGTGAACAGACCTCTATATCTGTGGATTATTCAAGTAACACTGGCCATGATTTCACTGGCGGAAGCGATACTTTTGGCGTATCTGGGATACAAAGTAAGTACAAACAAACTATATTTTCATGCCACACTATTCTTGTAGTATAATAGCGAAATAATAAAAATTTAGTATTCCGATCGTCCGAAAATTTCACTAAAATCGGTCTAGTCGTTTTGGAGTCAGTATTAGACAAATACATATTAAAAGGCATAAAAGGCATTTATTTTCTCAAAATTGATTCCTTTAGAATTCTTTTTGATAACATTTCTAATATTCTAGTACTACCGCTTCGGAAACAAATAGCGCTCTGATTTATTGATATAATATGCAAATAATTATATAAGTTCATGTTTATCTTAAGTTTATAAGTATACCTGTTGACAGCTAACTAAAATTATCATTGAATCTTTCTCTTTCATGACTCGTTAATCCAGAAAACAATTAATGTGACTAAATATTCACAATAACAATATAATGTACCTTTTTGTGTCCTAAAGTATTTTTACAGATACCGATTTATCTTTCTTAAGATATTAAATAAAAAGATTTCATTTGTTATATGTTTTGATGTGAAAAGGTTACAGAATCATAAAAAATATGTCACAACTTCAAATATTAATATTTTTATTCAAAATAGGATTTAAAATGACCTTACGTCCTAATACTACCCACTTACTTTCGAAGTATTTTACGAAAACGCCACAAATTATTATATTATCCCCACCATCTGTATGTATGTTGTAGTTGTAGTGCGGTTTTCAAGAAGCTTTCTTCCACGTACTACAAAGCTATGGAATGAGCTTCCTTGTGTAGTGTTTCGGGACGATACGACATGGGTACCTTCACAATAGCGCGTACACCTTCCTTAAGCCTGCAACGCTCTTGTGATTCCTCTAGTGTTGCAAAAGAATGTGGGCGGTGGTGATCACTTAACACCAGGTACGCCCGTTTGTCCTTCTTTTCCATAAAAATAATCTACAAACTACTGAAGCCATTTAATAAGTTGATTTTTACAAAAGTGTATAATATTATACTTGTATTATTAATTATAGGGAAACATCTGGCAGCAAGTCCTCTCGTTTCACTTTATTTTGGAAATGGTCAATACTGTCCCATTTGCGCTTACTGTGAGTATATGAATGTTAATTTCTTAAAAGAACGTTATAGAGATACTTTAAATTGAAACTATCTATTGAGTTATCAAGTGTAGTTTATCCTGATATTATTAATTGTTCAACAGATCCCTTTTCCACCTCTTCGGCATTTGTTTATACCGGTGTTCCTCAACTGCTGGCTCGCCAAGAGATCTCTTGAGAACATGTTTGTGAGTACCTCTTGCTAGTACTATCTATTATGAAAATAAGGGACGAGTCCGCAGTCCCGCTCAATATTCTTGAAAGAGACAAAAATTCTGAGCGGCACTATAATTGCACTCGTCACCTTGAGACACAAGATGTTAAGTCTAATTTGCCCAGTAACTTCACTTGCTACGAGGCCCTTCAGAACGAATCACAATAATGCTTACACATTACTTCTTTACGGCAGAAATAGGCGCCGTTGTGGTACCCATAATCTAACCGGCATCCTGTGTAAAGTGGTGAAATATTGTGATCTATAATAAACATAGATTTATGTACATAATACAGTTTACTTAAATACCTATGTTTAAATGATTGTATGTTGATCTAAATTAGTCACACTACTATAACATATTCATATTTTGTTTTTAACAACTCTACTAAAAGTGGAGAAGCCGCTTATAATTATAGCTTACTTTAATTTGTCCATAATAAGTGCAGTTGGACTTAGCAGTCGTAAATCTAGTTAAATTACTTCGTTTAATTGACCAAAATTCATATCTTTTATTTAGCTTAACTACGCCTTTTTCTACCATGTGCATGACGTAATGTGCAAACATTTTGATGTTTTGGCGAAAAAATTCAGCTAATGAGACTTCAATCTTAATATGTCTCAGTGACAAGCGCAATTACGACTCCACTAAAAATTTTGGGATCAATCTCAACGCATTTCTCGTCTCGCCAATTTCTCTATTAAAAAACTGTTAATTTTATATCATAAACGGACACTTCAATTTTAATTATCATATCTAATATATAATCATTGTGTGATACTTTAGAGTATGTAAAGAAAATAATACATTTGATTTTCCATTAAAGCTACATTAATAAGTACATACAACACAAAACTATTATGTTATTCGAAGTGCTGTCATGCGATTGATAGCTAGTTATTTTGCTAACTGTATTTTTGTTCGTGGAACTACAAGTCGTAATTTTAGAATGTATCGATCCAACTTCTATATTTGTTGACAGAATGATTTGCACCGAGCGATGCAGAAGTCGCAATCCGCACTTTCACAGCAGCTGATGATCTTATGCGTAACACTTCTCTGTTTAGTCTTCACCAGGTAACAAAAGAAAATATTCCATTTTTTTTATCTATTAAATGGGAGGGCAAAACATGGTTGCTACATGGTAGTCCCGTATACTCTCTTTCAACACAAGAGAAATAACAGGAGCGAAGCTGAATATTGAAAGACTTAGACGAACGCAGATTTAAAGATAAGCGGTACAATAACCTCATTCTAATACGAGTGACGCGAGCTTGAACGTTCTGGAAGGGTTTTCCATTACCGGTAGCGGATCGGTAATGGAAAATTCGGGATGATCCTGTTACCGGAAACTCTGCTTCATGTATTTAAAATTTAAGTTATTATATTTTTATAAATGCTTATAATATGGTCGCTAAATACCTTTCTTTATTTACGTTTTGTGTGGATTTTTGCGTCTACTGTACTCAATAACTCCTGTTTTAGTTATTAATTTTCAATTACTTTTTTTGACTTACTCGAGAAAAACATTGAGTGTGTGTATTTTTGCATCACTTTACATAATATATTGTAAATTAAATAATTTGTAAAACGATGAAGCTGTAAATACTCATTCAAAAGGGTGGCATTGAGTTTCACACAACTTCTTCTCCTTCCTTAAAGCTCAACTTTTTCAGATGTGGTGGTAAAAGTTAAAGAAAAGAAAACTTTTGACATCACAAGTGTCATTTCATTTACCTATAAGAATAAAGTGAATTTGATCTCAGAACTCTTCTAGGGTAATATTTATTCACCTGAGGAGGCTGAGCACCACTCGACAGGATACTAACCTATTTTCCTAGAATATATCACGAAAACCAGTTGCCGAAAATGAATATAAACCCCATTATCCGTGCTCAGCATTGACAGTAAAATCTAAGTCGTAACACATGACAAAATGTTCTAAGCCGTAGCGTAGCGCTTTTGAACCCAATCACATAGCTAACGCGCTCTTTACCCTTTTGATTCTTAAGAGTTTCTTTATGATTTTAAAGTGTAATCGTCACTTCTAGGATTAATTACGCAAATTAAACTGAGAACAAACTTATATTAACAATGCGGGTCTTGAACCCGCGACCTCTCACGCTCTACCCACAGAACAGTTCAGTTTTATTTGTCTTACACTTAAGATTGTACGTCACCTCTTCATGTACATGTATAATGCTAGGCATCGAAGATGCCCCAAAGATTTCCACGATGATCGGTCCTGCGCTGCCTCATCCAATGTATTCCGGCAATCTCGACCAGATCGTTGGTGCGTTTATAGAATTTTTTGTAACTATTTATCTAAAACGCTGTTAATAATGATAATCCGTCAATCAATCTTGAAAATTCATTGCTATGCGTCAATATTTATTTAGAAAGCCATATTCTATGGCTTTCTAAATAAATAAAATATACAAAGACTTGCATCTATGTAGTGTTTTCACAAATACCAAGCTAAAAATGCCTAAAAATAACAATATGTCATCCCATAAAAGATTAGAAAAAATACATTCCGTAGCTCGGCTATTGAAATGTCAAAAAAAGGAAATTGAAAAAAATACAAAGCTTGGCTCGCCAATTTAGGATTGCTATTAAACGTGTAAGCTAAATTGTAGCCAAAAAAACTAGTAGGTATCCCACTTCATTTCACATTTGAATATCGTGTTGTTAATAATAATAATAATCATAAGACTGTGGTGGTTTTTTTAACCGACCTAAATAAGAAGGAGGTTCTCAATTGAACGGTATGTTTTTATGAAAATAAGGGACAAGACGAGCAGGACGTTGAGTTGATGGTTATTGATACGCCTTGCCAATTACAATGCAGTACCGCTCAGGATTATTGAAAAACCCAAAAAGTCTGAGCGGCACTACAGTTGTTCTCGTCAACTTGAGACATATGATGTTAAGTCTGTGCCTGCCCAGTGATTTCACTAGCTACGGCGCCATTCAGTTTCACGACAGAAATAGGCACCGTTGTGGTACCCATAATCTAGCCGGCATCCTGTGCAAAGGAGCCTACCATTGGTGAAGAGACTTTTTTATCACTACACTCGGTAAACTGAAATTGTATTTTCTATTTGCATCATTTCCACTAAGAAGTACTTATAATACATTTTAATAAAATTAATTTGATTGAATCGCAATTATAAAACATGCTCCGTCTCTTGTTAATGGATTTACAAAAGGAAATTAGATTAGCCTGTACCGTAGCTACATTTAAAGTATAAAAGGGTAATTTAAAACATCTTTTTCTCATACATTTTAAATGTAAATTGAAAAGAAAATCTTGTAAAGCTGAGAGAATGAAAAAGTAATGAGTTATATCTATTTGCATTCTGAGTTTTGTGTATCAATATTTAATGTTGCGTCTTTAAATAATATTACATAACGTGACGTCAAAATACTGTGTTATAGCATAACTTCAGCTGCTAACTTGTAATTAACATGCAGAACAGTTTGTCATTGTTGTTTAAATGAGGTATGTAATTACCTACATATCTACAATTTGATAACTCACTGTTATGTATGTTCTATACATACATACTGAAACACATGCGGGTTCCCATTGCAATTTTGTATTGAGTATGTAGATATTAATATAAATAAAATTCAAATTACTTTTACGTCCGTACGTCTCATCTGACGTCAATCCACAAAACTGTTTTTATATATACAATTGAATATCTTTTAACGCTTAGAGAGCGTTCACACTACGTCCGATCAGAGTCCGATCTGTATCCGTTAAGACACGGTTTGAAGTAGTCGTAGAACAATTTCTACGGTTGAAGGAAATAAAATAGAAATAGTTCTACGACTACTTCGGACCGTGTTTTCACGGGTACGAACGGAGACCGGATAGAATATAAAAAAATCGCTATCGTTAATTTGCTCCTAAGAATTAAAGAGTTTCGTTAATTTGTCTTGGATCCCATGCTTAGAACCTCACCAAACTCTATAAACTAACCTTGTATGTAAGAAACCGAAGCGCTGGCGGCTATCTAGGTCAACGGATCAGCCTAGCTATCCAACGCGGAAATGCTGCCAGTATTTTAGGTACGCTCCCACGTAATGATAACGTTTTAATTTTATGTAGTCATAGTATTTTAAATATAGTTTATATACTCAATTCTAAGTAAAATATAATTGTATACAAAACGCCAATGAAATAACTTTGTATGTAAGTATGTATATCCTTTCCAATAAAAAAGAATAATCAACGTCGGTTTGCGTAATATTCAGTTAAACGCCCATTTTACAAATTTAAGACTTTTATGGTGTTCTCATAGATGCCATTGTCAGACTAGACCAAATTACAATGGACCACACGAGAATCACCAGCTTTCAAAACAAAAAAAGAATCGCCTGACTCAGTTCGCCCAGTTGAAAGTTCTGAGAAAACAAATATAAATAAAAATACCGTCGAATTGAGAACCTCCTCCTTGCTTGAAGCCGGTTAATAAATGGATGACCATTCACCATCTCGTACAACCATATATTCCAAAAAAATACGACGAAAGGAAGCGGTGTGTAAAATAGTGTTCAATTATTTGTACCACAGTGTTGAAACGTATAAACTGTAAACCTCCAAAGTTTTGATTTGAAAGAGCAACATCTCAAGTAAATTTTCTAATATTCAATTTACTGTAAAACTATAAAGTAGATCCTGCAGAAGAATCCACGGGTGAATATTTGATCAAACATAACAAGAGTTAAGAACTATGTGGGTTCCTGTTAGTAGGTTAGCGGTAAAACCAGGGTTAAGAGTGTTGTAGGCATCGACAGCATCGTCCGCATCGCACATTGTCTATAAATATTGGTATACTTAATTATAATACAATACCAACAGTGCGCGAAATTGCTTAAAATGTGTGTTTGTTTGTTCAAAGTGTTTGTGGGATTCAGCATTTCCAACGGGCAGGCCACCGCCACCTCAACCTATTCCAGGCCACATACTTCGTGGTGGTCACATTTTCCACGGTGGGCTACGGAGACTTTGTACCTGATATATGGCCCTCACAACTTTATATGGTCATTATGATCGGAGTCGCGCTCATAGTTCTGCCAACGCAGGTACATTTCTTCAATATAATAAAATAAAAAGCTACTAGACTAATTTAGTATTTTATTTTATTTATTTGGTTCACCAACAGATTCTACACTATTACTAGCCTGTAAAAATAATAAAATAAGCATTAATTATGATGTAAATCAAATTACACGCAAACCGACATGCATTTTTGAGTTGCACAAGTGCGGGGTTGCATGTTTACAATAAAAATAATATATTACATTGTACTAATGTTATTTAGAAGTGAATAAGTGAGAAAAATAAAAATTGGAAATTTAATTATAAAAAAAAAATCAAAACTAAGCATCACTTGTGTGGCTTATCATAAAATAATTATCACACAACACTCTTGGTTGCCAATTTGAATTCTTCGCTTGTTGTACTTATCATCAAATACGACTTATTTTAATATAATTTTAAATTCAATTAATGAAGTTCAAAGTTACCATAAGAAACCAAGCAACTTGAGAACTCTTTTTTTGAAGACGTTTTGAATTCACGTCCACGAATTACAAGGTAATTTATTTATTTCAAAATAAATACAGATTTTCAAACATTCATAAGTGGGTATTCGCCTTAAGTAGGTTCCCAGCTATTATTTTTATTTATTTTTTGGCAGTGAATGTGTTATACATGTAAACAACATTCTAGAACTAAAAAAAAAATATAAAATAAAATAAATCTGACTTATTTGATTTACGTTGCGGTAATATTTTATATATGGACTAAAAAAACTCATGGTGATTTATAAGTTATTTTCCTTGTTTTAGGATTTATTTTATTTTGAATTTGTAAGTTCTATGCGACTCGAACACATATCTACATCATTAAATGTATACTGGTATACTGGTCAGGGCTGGTATGTGAAAGTCTATTAAGTATAAGAATTCTGAGTAGACTGGAGACAACATTAAAATATGCTGAAGGCGAGTCTACACGAGAATTATATTTACTTTTTAATTTCCCTTACGCGCCGTAAGTTGTATAACTTCAAAAACAATGACATGATCTCTGTGTACCAGTTCGAGCAATTGGCGTTCACTTGGATGGAACGACAGAAACTCGGTGGTTCATATTCATCACACCGCGCACAGTCAGAGAAACACGTCGTCGTCTGTTCTACGACTCTCCACGCCGACACCATCATGGACTTCCTGAACGAATTCTACGCCCATCCATTGCTGCAGGACTATTACGTGGTGCTGCTCTCGCCAATGGAACTGGATACAACGATGCGAATGATACTACAGGTAAGATGTCACTATTTTTTTATTGAAGAGGCTGACGAACAAGAATACGGGTCAGCTGATGTTAAATGATCACACTTTCTGTCAACACCAGAGGAATTACCCAAGCATACCCATGTATTAAATTTCTGGAAACACCACACAATTAAGGTCATTCCACAGCTTTGTTGCACATGGGAGAAAGTTCCTTGAAAACCGCACTGGGGAGGAACGCCACACATCCAAATGGTGGGGACGATAAATTAATTTAACTATTATAGTTCCTGTAGAGGTATTATCGCTACATTCAATATTTAATAATTAAGATTATTTTAAATCAGGCGTATTCCCTATACGGCAGTCTTAAATTCCTTTTTAACTGGCTATAAAATGCAATCTAAAAATAAAAAACCTGTATAATCGATAACTGTCCGTAGCTCGGTTATTGACTCTATAAAAGCGGAAAATAGATGAACTCTTTAATTCGGTTCGCCAATTAACGATTGCGATAGACATCGGCAGTTTTCAGTAGGTATATTCAGAAATATAACTTTTAGTTTTATGTCAAACCTGCAACTAAAATACTTGTTTTGTCCGAAACAATTTAAAATATTATTTTATAGTTTTAAAATAAACTAGAGTATTGTTTGGTACATGTTTTTTCATTGTCAGATGTATGCAATGACGTTCTATATATTATGTATATCTATTCAAATGTCGTAGGTATATTGACAATGCCGTGATAATATAACTCAAAGGTAGATTGTCAATCGAGTATTTTTTTACAATTTAACCGCCTGGTTTTATTGACATTTTAATGTCACGGGTAAACTATAGTGATATTATGATAAATCTAGGTAAATGCTAGCGAAAAATGAAGTTAGCAGTGTGAGACGTCGTGCGTGAATTGTTAAATTTTATTTTCATACGCAATTTGCAAAAACGTTATAGTACACATTGGAGCGTGTATAGAGTTTTCCATCTGAAATTATTGTTGAAATAGTAGTGAACGAGGGCCGATTCGGTTCCGGCGCTCGCCGACCGCTGCCGCGGCATGCTACGCTCGGCTTATGCGTTGTGGTCAACAGTCTAAATTTGTTTTTGAGACCTACTAGTGAACAAAGGCCAATTCGCTCAGATAACAATTAGATGATTACAATAAGACATAACTAAAAAATAAGCACCATACAATAAGAACATGAAACAGACCAATCAGAGACGGCCCCATAAACTAACGACCAGAAAAATTGTTATAATATTATTTTTTAGCCTTACAGTATCACTAAAGTGTACCCGTGACATTACAATGTCACTAAAACCGGGCTGTTAAATTGTAAGAAATGAATTCAAATGACAATGTACCGGTAAATTATAATATCACAGTTAAATTGTCATGTGTGGGTAGTCTGCATTATATTCTATTTCTGTTATAATATTTTGATCTTTAACACAATGTTTTCGTACACCGATCAACGAGTACTAGTGTTTGTAATCGCTGGAAACATTGCTGAACTATTTCTACGATTTGTTATTTGATATAATATGATATTATAATATCTTTATAACTGCACAGAAAACTTATTCAAAACTAGAGCTGCTCAAAGTGTCGGGGACCGATAACTTTTGTGAACCGCTCGATCGCATAGATCTTACATGTAGATGTTCCTTAATTTTTGCTTGTGTCACATTTTTGCCGTCGAATTTAAGACGCCAACACTTCTATATTATAACACTCGCCATTTTTAATGTGCGGCGTTTCTCCTCAGGGCGTTTTACAAAGAATGTTGTTACACAACTAAAGTATGGAATAAGCATATTTATTTATATGCAAATTTTCTAAAAGCTTGCCCTACCCCATTTAAGTTTAATTTTATAGAATATATTTAGACACAATATATAAGAAGAAGAAAAAATGTTCCAAATTGGTTTATTAGTTTAAAGTTGGCATTATAAACTAAAATGCAGATATAGACATAATCATACCTCTTACAAATATTAGTGTATAAGTAGTAGTAGTACAGATAAGCCTTAATTTTTCATTAACCAGTATTAGTAGAGAGGATTCCTATCAATAGATACACAAAAATAAAATCAACTCAAAATAATATTACAATATAATTATTTCGTTCAGGTACCTATTTGGGCCCAGCGTGTTATCTACATCCAGGGTTCTTGCCTCAAAGACACAGACCTGATCAGAGCTCGCATGAACGAAGCTGAGGCTTGCTTCATCTTGGCAGCCAGAAACTATGCTGATAAGACTGCAGCTGATGAACATACCATACTAAGGTACGAAATTTAAACTGCCACATAAAATAATGTTTGAATTTTTGTTTGTTTTCCAACTTGTCTGTTTGGTCGTGCCCGCTGATCTCATACACCGCAACTAGTCATAATCAACCGGTGCCATTTGGAACTAGATCTTTAATATACACCAAAATCGGAGGTGCCGTTTGGCACACTACGCCCTAGCCAAGTTCTGACTCTCATTTTGTTTATAAGATAGTTTATTTTGCATCGTCTTATAGCTTGTTTTGATAGTTTTCTTATATTTTCTCTCATATCATCTTAATTATAAGCAATCTATTAATGTACGTAAAATAGACGCTACGCGCGCGGCAAAATGGCGCCGATCGTGGACGATCGAATTGAAAACTAAAAAGTTATTTCAATTCAAATAATGCGCCCAAAAGTCGCACCTGCTAGTTTGCTTATAATTTAATTATAAAATGAATTAGTTTGCAGGCTGCAAGGTACTGCAGTACTATTGGCTGTGAAAGCATCTGGGTCCCCTTTATTCCTTTAGTGTTGCTCGGATGAATAGATGGCCGTGATCAATTACCTGTGAGTGACGTAAAGAACTACACAACGCAGAGATTGAGGCGTTGAGAATGTAATAGATCCTTGACAAATTAAGTACCTACCTGCCTAGCTCTTTGTTACTCATACAATAAATGGTTATTCTTAGTGCTAATCTTACTGTTACTAAATTATCTGTAAGACCTGAGTACCTTAAGCTTGAAGATGTTTCATTCTTCACTCTTTCTTGTCATGAGTGTTCGTGATAGAAGGTACACTTGTCGACAATTTCCCAATAAGTTACGAAAAAATTTGGCAGTTATAGAGACTGTTGATAAAAGGAAAAACATTGAACTTGTACCTAGTATTAAAATTTGCATGTTTAAAAAAAATAAATTATTAATTTCAATTTATCTTCAATAATATATTAATCAAACAATACCACTATTTCAACAATTTTACCTAAATCCTTTCAATCTCACTTATAAGATGCAGCAATAATGTTGAACAATACGTGAGCTGTATAGCTACAGATATACTGCTACAAGCATTTCGGGAACGCGAACTCACGAGATTTCACCCATCCAAAACGTATTCCATACGTGCGTATCCAAACGTAACATATATATATTATATAATGTTTAATTATTTATTTATCGCGTGCGTACCAACCAATGCAAACCAAAGAAGGTTTCACTTCAAAAATCGCGTCTCTAGACTCAATAAAATATTATATAATATAACATATTATTAGGAGTCAACAAAATCGAATGAGTCAACTTAATCAATAGCTCTTCCACCACACATGGTATTTTCATAAATACAACCTTATTGCTGTCGGTTAAGATTTATTGTCGAGTAGTTCGTAATGCTGACTGAGACCTCGCAAATTTTATTAATAAGTATGTAACGAGATTTTTCGTTTTTTGAATATTGGGGAAACGACTGGATATTTATTTTAAATCGTTTAGTAACGATTTTGAAGTAGCATAAAATAGAAACTGACATGTTGACCTTTGACTTTGACTTATTGTCTTTGACCGTTGACTGAAACTTTACCGGCAGTTTACTTGCAGTTCTTAAAAGCTTACAAACATTTTATCGTGTTTGTGATGCGTTGGATGTGGTTTAAACATACTTAACAAATATGTATAGGGTTACACGTGTGTTTGTGTTCCTATTTCTTTTAACGTATAGTAGGCAAGATTTTAATGTATAATATATTTATTTGATCGGAAGGTCTAAAATTAACTTCAGGAAACCCTACAACGCGTAAATTAGGATTTGTGTGTTGCGCTTTTTTATTTAAAATTGGTAATATGCAGACACATCCTCAATACCTATGCTCTCTCCCAAAAAATTGTTTAAGGTATTGGTAAAACAAATTTTATAATCAGATGCATACTACAAACGAAAAAACGTAAAAGCTGTATCTCTTTAAAAAAATATTCACCGTCTATTGATTCTCCTATTGCAGTAGTTAATTAGATCGGATTAATGTTAGCTATTAGGTTAAACATACGCGTTCACTGGTTGTTAATTGATAAATTCCCTACACTTAAAATCGTACACACCTAATTTTAGTATGCAACATAATTTGGTCCAAATCTACTGATCGTTCCTTAGATACTTCGAAGTAAGAAATCGTTTAATAATAGTAAGATGTACGATTTATTGTAATTAATATTATATTATTTATTTCAGATCTTGGGCAGTGAAAGACTTTGCGCCGGATGTCCCGCAGTATGTACAAATATTTAGACCGGAAAATAAATTGCACGTGAAATTTGCCGAATTCGTAGTCTGCGAAGACGAGTTCAAATACGCATTACTTGCGAATAACTGCACATGTCCCGGAGCTTCAACACTTGTCACATTGCTCCTTCATACAAGTCGAGGACAGTGAGTATTCTGTTATTTATTTTTAAATGCAACGATTTATGTATAATCACGACATTGTTCCAGAGGGATAGTCAGGGATAACTAATAATAGTCCCGTCATATTTTGGATTCAAATTGGCAAAACGGCATTCCGAATTCATGTCGAGTGTATTCTTGTAGGTTTGATCACTATTTTCGAGATTTTTCTGCAACTAGACATCTATATGCGTGAAGATTTTAGTAAAAATATGGATATAATTAAAACAAAAGATGTATCTCAATGAACGCAAGAGCAATTTATTATTGTTCTTGACTGAGTTCTGTCGATCTTGAAATCTTGTCAGACTTGATTTGCGTCAGTGCATATTTGACCGTTTTACGAAGCCGTATTGTAGTAGCAACAAGCAAGCAACAAAAACATGCAAAACATTGTTGTTTCAACAAATAATGGCAACAATACTCCATAACAGGGAATTAACTTCAACGATTTAATTAATGACTTAATTTATTTCGATGAAATTATATCGATATGCATGCACTTGTTGAGTAGCAAGATATTTTTATTATTTACATTAATTATTCTAAAAAATCTTATAACTATATTTACAATACTATATAGGACTCCATAAAATTAAAACTATGATAACGTGGAAGCGTATTAAGAATACTGGCAGCATTTCCGCGTTGGATAGCTAGGCTGATTTGTTGGCCGAGATAGCTGCCAGCGCTTGAGTTTCCAGTAGCCTTATTGAGGCGCGAAGATAGTATTTTGAAAATTCTCCGCGCCTCTGGGCCCCCTGGGCCAAGTGTCTCGACACCAAACGGCACAAAAATGTATGACTCACTGAGACCAACATATTTGCGACGCTTGCCGACTTCGGTAGTCTAAGCACCAGCCCCAGCACCAACTGACGTAGCTTGGACATGAGAAGGAGCCAGAGTGTCGATGCAAGTCGCGACCCACACCAGCGCTCTTCTCCGTGCCCTTACTTACTTTATTACTTAATTTATTATAATTTAAGTACTTTCAACGTTTGTAGAACAAGAATGTAATAATAATTCATATTTCTTCTTTGTTTCTTAATAACTAACACATCGATATTGTACAAGAACCTATGGACCACAATGTCATACAAAGTTACCCTTATACCTGTTTCAAAACATATTCGTAATAATTAAGGACCCACTTACACAACATAAAAGATTATTTAATTCTTTCGAGTTATGTAGCAAAATAAACTGAAACGATAGTGGTAGAACTTTTTATGTATATGTCGCAGGGTTATGATAATAACAGAGATTTGGTCAATTCCCTTAGTGATTTGATCAAGTCACGGAATATTATCCTTAACCCTTCCCAACTCTGGCATTTGGTCAAATCACTAGATTTGTTTCGAGAAATAATGAAACCGCGTTGTTATTTTAACATCCGCCATGATATTACCAAATAACTGTTGTATCATATCCGTGCGACATAGTATATAGTCTCGACATTAAATCTGCCCTTTCACGCACCTTGAAAGCAGTTTTGTTTTTGTGATACTTCTGATGTCGAAAAAGAGCATAGATGGCTCGTTTGAAAAAGAATTAAGACATACTGATGCTTATTACAGAGAGGGCCAACAATCACCAGAAGAATGGCACCGTCTCTATGGAAAATGTTCCGGCAACGAAATTTACCACATCGTCCTGGGTGACAGTCGATTCTTTGGTGAATATGAGGGGAAGAGCTTTACGTATGCTAGTTTTCATTCACATAGAAAGTAAGTCATATTTTTTGTATTAAATTTGTAATGAAATTATTAAATTCTACAGTTTTAAAAAAGTTCTATTACAAATATGTGTCTTTCTGTTGTCAACAATCTTTAGACATGGCTCATATGTAAACAAGTCGAATATTGTCTATGATAGGTCTAACGGAAGATTTATTTATATTATGATGTCAGATAGATGACAGCTGCTGAAAATTGCATTCCTTTGATTGTTCCACTTCAGTTTTTGTTGTGTTTAGCGATGTTTTAGTGAAACACAAGCTTAACACTGTTTTAAACGTCGTCGTGTAAGCCATGTTTAAAAGATTTATTTGTAATAACCGCTAATGTCTTAACCGTCATACTTAAAGTTATACTGACAAGCTAAGTGTTCTTATAGTACTTCGCCCATTGAATAGCGGATTCCGGATTCGATCAATCTAGTTCATAAAAAAACTTTATGGAAGACGACTAGCAATCCGGATGTCGTGCCTGTTGCATGTGTCCAGGAACTGTTTTCCACTTTCAATGTGGACTTACTTGAGTGTCCAGGTCGATACGACATTGGTTACTTCAATAACAGCGGCAGCCCTTACCCAAAGCATTCATGTCTCTAGTGATTCTATTCTCATTAGTCGTTAAGTAGTAACCGTATGTCTTGGAATCATTTTTTATTCATCCTAATTACACGCGTTTATAGCTCCAGTACAATAGATGAAACAGAGTAGATACAACTTCTTTTAAAACACAAATAAAATTAGGTATTGTAAAATAACTCGTAAATACAGCTCAATAAATATTTTAGTGAATTTATATAACTTCAAATGATTTATATAATAGTTTGTTCATTTAATTTGAGCAAACATTACGAAGATGAAAATGGCGCTGCAAGCAAGTTTCGAAATACAATTAAGAAAGAGTTATTGCATAAAATAATAAAGTTTGATACATAATAACGATATTAATTCTAATACAAATTAATTTGAACATTTACACATTCAATTAAGTATTTTAATAATAAATGAAACATCAAACATCTTCAAACAATTCAAACAGTCAAAACAGTGTCCATTAAATTAGTTAGATCTTAATAAATAACAGTTTTATGTTTACAAATAGCTATTTGTATTTAAATCTTATATATTTCAGATATATCTATAATAATATATTCATTTTAACGATAAACTAAAACATAAATATCAATAGTTGCAAACAATTGACGGTAGGTGGCGATTTGCGCCCATATATATTATATAACCATTTTTCACTGATCTCTTTAAATGAAATAGAAACCGTCCATTTTGGAAAAAATGGTAAGAATAGCAAGACGTTCATCTGGTGGTACGGTATACGCCCTGTCCATTCAACCCAAGATTCTGTGCGGCATCTCAATTTCGCTTGGCACGTTTAGGACCCTTTTCTCAGGAAGGTTTCAAGTTGAAATTCTTATTTCTGCAATCAAGCGAAGCTGTACAACTATAACACTACAAAATTGAAGCCTCGCATGTACAAAATATTAAATACCTACACTTCACAGTTAAATCTAAACCTTGCTTTATACTTTTCAATCATCCAAGATTCTCTCCCAATCAAAAATCTCTCACAATATAATTTCTAGATATTTTATGTAATACACGCACTTGTTCACTGTTTTAAATCTGTTAAACGTTGTATTTACAGGTATGGTGTGGCATTGGTCGGTGTTCGTCCAGCGGAACTGCCAGAGTTCTACGAAGAAACAATTCTCTTGAATCCCGGACCGAGACACATTATGAAGGCCAGCGATACATGTTACTACATGAGCATTACCAAAGAAGAGAATTCAGCTTTTGTAGTGTCGGACAAACAGACCGACAAAGCACCGACACTCGCAAAAGATCAGACCGCATGTAGCCTACTTAGCAACCGGAGGAACGAGGAAGTGTCAGGGCAGGCGAGACCAGACGGTAACAGGGCCAAATTCGGGCTTCCTGAAGTGGTTCTTCAAGCTCCAAAGAGCGCCCCAAACGCATCGCCATCACGCATATCATCCGCTAATTTAACTGTTGCTAGCTGTGAGTGCAGTTGGCGTTCATCTTTTTGTGTCTAGGCAGAGCGTCGATCTATGCCACCTACAGACTGCCATTTGATATTACGAACTATAAAAGTTGTTTCATTTCACTATGATTGACATATAATATTGTCATATATATCCATCAGTTCTTTCACTTCATTAATAATATGCTACTTGGTTAACTTCGGAATACTTAAGAATTGGGGATGAAAACCCCGACATTGCTTTGAGCGAAGAATTTGAAGCATAGCGCGCAACACTCCGCCTAGGCACGCCTAGGTAGTTAGTTAGTTATACAAATGAAGTAGGCCGGTCACTTTGTGCTGTTTTAAATAATGTTTACGACGCAGACATACATCATCCTATAAGCTGTTTGCAGCGCTGATATTATGTCCATTATATAGTCTTGTCTTTTAACAGCAATACCCATTTTGTGTATGTTGGGTAGTTTCACCGATGCTAAAAAGGCAAATTCAAGTACAAACACTTAGTTGGTAGAGCGCTGGAACGTAACCCGCGAATATAAAGTATTTTTCAATTGATGACAATGTGCAACATTACTCAACCAAACAACTATTGTTCTGCTCAGAGTATGTTTCACCAGTAATATGTTTTTTTTTATTTGTTATTAATTTCTCTATCTGGTTTTGTACTGGAGCGTCATAGAGATGGGGGTATTCTTAAAATAATATATTTGAAGACATAAACTGTTGACATAGTAGAATAATACAATTGAAATAACACATACATTGAGGTTTGTAGTAATTCAAATTTATTTTGCATCTGAATAGTCAACATGGCCTACTTCGTTTGGCTTTAGTTGCTCGATGTCAAGAAAAAGTTTTAGTTGGCACCAGCAGTTAATAAATGTATTGCACGCTTGGACATAGAGCAACTCACTCACTAGCTATCACTAGTTTTTAATGTTAACCAGTATTTATTTAAAATTTGTGTGTAACGGCCGCTTTCAATATTCGGTCGCCACTTAAAACAATTCAATACACGGTACTTATAAAACGCTTAAGTATTCGGGACAGACAAAAAATTTAAAAAAGATTAGAATGCAAAAGATATCATTAAAACGATCTAAAGATCTTTTATTATTTATCAAAATCAGGAATTAGGTAATAATACTATTCTGGGATTGCCAATACAGGATTACGTTTGAATAAATATATCGGTTGTATTATATTACGATCCCTATGAAGCGCTTAAATTAAAACACGTAGAAACTAGGACGAAAATTTTGTGGTCGCTTTTAAATACAAACGTTATCGACTGAATACTCCTTGTTTTTTGACCATAGATTAGAATTTCTTATAACAAGATGAGTTGGGTCCATTTTGTTTTTTTTATTTATTATTTATTTATTATATATTTTTTATTTGTTATTTTATTTTTTTATGTACAATATGGATTTAGCGTATATGAAATAAATCTAGGTACATACTTGCTAACACATTTGCTGACGATATACAAAAAATTAACAAAATCCGTGCATTAATTTGTCAAAAATTAGACTCTTCATTTTGAGCAAAATTAAACGTGCTATAGAATTGGGCCACTAGGTCAATGATTCAATGAACTTGAATGTTTGACCATCAAAAAGCGGCGTTGCCAGTTTGCCACGATAAATTTGAGAAGTGCCGCCAACAAAGAGAAGCCGCCAGAGCACGCCACAATGTATTAGGCACGTGTTCATAACCTAAACATTTTTATATTTTCTTCTGTGTAAGGCTATGCTACCCCTTAAAAAGTTAATTTTCTGCAATAAGAAATAAAAAATCAGACATAATTTGGTAATTCCTTTAGAAAGTATGTAATATGAGATATTTTTAATTTTATTAACGTGATATGACAGAGTAGGGATGGAATACCTACATATGTATTATGTGTTAGATAGGTATAACATATCATTACCTAAATACTGTTAATATTATAAATCCATAAAATAATACTTAAATTGCCGAAAGTTTAGGTCGTGCACGAAATTTTTGTTAAAATAGTCTTTATTATTTTGTCCAAGTGATTTGTCTTAAATCAATTCGACACGTGTTTCGCCCCTACACGAGGCATCCTCAGGACGTGTTGTCTCGCCAAAATTTTGTAGGGGCGCAACACGTGTCGAATTGATTAAAGACAATTAGTTATTGGCGGAATTATCACTAAAGAAAACTCAAATCATTTGAATAATTATGGATTTCCACAAAGTAACGCCTACTTCAATAATTTTTTTTATATTATTTTGAATGATACAATTTAGCTTTATGCATGTTTAGTTCCTAATAATAAAGTAGATACTATTTTTCTAAATTCTGATACAGTGTGTGATATTGTTCATAAACCATATCATAAGCGATAATTAGCCCAAGTTCTTAAAAGTCATCAGCGTTGCCCATGACAGACATAGACATGTTGCAACCACCATAGTCCATCGTGTCAAACAATCTTCATAATATCATAATATAGTACCACTTCTTACGATTAAATGCTGTCTCTGGGATACGCTATACGTGCCCCCTAAAACTCTAGACATTTCCGTCTAGATGTCTTCCAAATTAGCGGTCACTTAAAATTTCAAGTCCATATTTAGCCCAACATCAAGATCAGAATGTATAATACCTACAATTATTTGATCATGAAATTTAGTAGCTTGATACTCTTTGAAATACGTTAAATGTGGGTAGTTTTATAAATTAAAGACATGTTCATAGCCTTCACAATGAAAATCCGTGATCCCTGCATGATACACTACGAAGCCCTTTTTCTAGAGCGTAATCATCCGGCTGGATAGCGCTCAAATCGAATTGCATATTATATTATATATTCAATCTTGTATTATTATTTGTAAGCGGTTACAATCCTTATGGAAACGTGCAACCTATTAGAATTAATACACATATTAAAGCTTTACAATGCAATTAAAATTTAACATACATAAAACATAACTAAAAACGCATTTATTCTTGTGTAACAGATTCACCGGGTACAGAGAATGCATTGGACAGCAACTTACTTCTTCCCGTGCAGCGGATGGACTCAAATTTCCTCAGTCCAGACTGTTTGAGCTCTCGACGAGGTATTCCATTATTATCTAATGCAATAGATATGCACTATATTCCTCATTACATTTAGGGTTATAAACCATGTCCGCGTACAAAGAATGACAATGACAAAATAGAAGTTTACTTTCTCTTTCTCCCGTCTCGCTACACCTACTCTTTCTCTTGTGTTCCATAGCTTTCTTAGGCCGTCGTTTTTTATATGTAGATGCGGCGCAGTTGCAATGTCTTAAAATTTGTTTCAAGGAAAACATGATCAAATGAAAAATTCATGAAGTTTTTTCATCACAGCTCTAAGGTTAGTGAATGTTTGGTTATCAATGAAAATCTGTTTAAACAAAACAAATTCATTAATTCTTAAATAAGTTTTATACTTTTTAGAGTTATTTTAGCTCACAAGCACATAATGACTCTGTGTGTTAGTGTTTTGTAATTTGTACTCACGTAACTACAGTTATTACATACAGCAGTCATTCAGCGCTAAGTTACTAGTTGTAACGTGCTAGCAACGAATAAAAATGAACTAAAATATAATTGGGCACAAACATAGAAAACGGCATAGCTTTTATCATTAGGTACTACTCACAAATCAAGCATACTAGTAGTGTGGTGATAACAGGCAAGACGGTTATTATTATTATTTATCACGGGGTGTGCTCTGAACAGCTATTTCACTTGATTTCTGCGGCCAAATTCCACCTTCGCACAACACGCCACTAATTAGGATATCATCCTCATCATCTGGATGTGTGGCGGTCGTCCAAGGTGCGGTTTTCTAGAAGCTTTCTTCCACGAACTACAAAGCTGTGGAATGAGCTTCCTTGTTTAGTGTTTCGGGTATGATACGACATAGGTACCTTCAAAAAATGCACGTACACCTTCCATAAAGGCCGGTAACGTTTCTGTGGTTCCTCTAGTGTTGCAAAAGAATGTGGGCGGCGGTGATCACTTAATACCAAGTGACCCGTATGCTCGTTTGTCCTCCTATTCCATAAAAAAAGACTGTGCAGACAATAATAATACTTAAAAATATACAGGAAGCCGTAGACCTTCAATTCTGCCCGTCCCAGACATGGTCACGAGTAGTTTGAACATTGCCTCAGATAATCAAGACGAGGAGCCAGAGATAGACGTTAGTGAGGACGAACTTGAAGACAATGTACCTTGGAGATCCGCGTCTGAGAAAATAGCGTAAGAAAACAATATCGTTTATGCAACTTTTCCTCCAATTCTACTCTCACGCCATACAACACTGCTATTCAAATTTATGTCCCACATTATGGAGCATGCATGGCTGATTTTTGATATTTCTATCTCACTTTCATAATTGGACGGATTTTTACGTGCAATCGAAATTCATAATCAAGTTTAATGCTTAATACAAATATAAGTCCAATAATAATTAAAGGAGAGAAAAAAAGAAGAAATATGAATTTATTGAGAATTTTTCAGAAATACCTATAAAACGATTAAATTAAACTTAATAAATCTATCTTTAGTTATTAATTAACTTATTTCAATACTCAGACCCAAGTTAGATGACCACTTTGACAACTAACTGGTTTTTTAGACTTTTTCAAAAAATTAAGCTCTGCTGCTCTTGTTATTAATTATTAAAAAAAAATGGACGGTCTCGAACGACTAATATTATATCACAAAGTTTTGTTAAAAATACGTTCAATCAAGACTCAAAATTTTGTTTATGAATATGATTGTTAAGGCTGTCTATCTGGCATTTTAAACGTTATTAAAGCTTTGCATATTATACAGTTGAAAAACATAGCTTGAAATTATTTTTATTGAATTTTTTTTTCACTCTAAATACTAATTAACAATAATTGAAGTGCCCACAGCTAATATTAATGTATCAAAGAGTGATATTTCCTTGATAAAATAATATTTTGTCTCGATATACTCAGATTATTAAAATCTGCATGACGTCAATATTATAGATGTTAAATAATTTGAAGCTGTGTTTCAATTTTATTCTCACAATACTGGTATTGCTGAAAAACATTTTGCTTTATTTATATTTGTTTTGTTGTAGCGTGTATGCAGTAATAGGCGGAAAATTGTGTCAAAGTTAAGGATCATTTAGCTACAAATTGCCTTCGTCTGGATGTACGTTATGCTATTTTTTATTTTTATAGCCAGCTGTTTATTTCTTTTTCTGAGTTCGTTCATTAGTATCAACCAACAATAGACAGAGCAACAGGTATCAAAAATATTACGTCCTTACATGTGTAATTAGCGTTATCATATGAAAACTATGACATTATAAATTACATACTACTAGCTGCCCCCACAGACGTTGTCCTGTAGTAATAAAAAAACTGTTTTATAGGAATTTGCCAATAATATTTCAAAACATCAAGAATTATTTCATAAAAAATGCTCCCTGTTGTTATAATGAAATTGTTTCACAGAGGAACTGTCAAACCGTGCGTCACTAAATTCTCTCATAGAAGATATGTCCATACAAAACAAATATTGAAAATAAGAATAATTATGGGTCCCAAATCGGAATAAAAACTATCCTATCCCTCAAGTTGGACCAACCTGCACTCCATGAAGTAATCCCCATTAAAATCCGTTCATTAGTTTAGGAGTCCATCGCGGACAAACAACGTGTCACGCAATTTATATATATTAAGATTGTTACGTACATATTTCTTTGCTAAAAATTGTTGGGAGATAGACTTCAGCTTTGAAAACTTTTAAGGTGGTCTGTATAGCCTTATCGATATTGTTTCTTTTCTTATCAAGAAGTTGTTTCAATTCTGGGAATGATGAATATCTGTTAGATCAACATCCTTAATACTTCCCTTATGGTGTTGAACACATTCTCATCGCAGCTCCTCTAATTTAATAACTGTATATTGCAAAGTTTTTAGTCTAGCACTACAATTACCACCAGTTTACCAGTGGGAGGCTTCTTTGCACAGGCTGCCGGCTAGTTTATGGGTACCACAACGGCGCCTATTTCTTCCGTGGAGCAGTAATTTGTAAGCATTATTGTGTATATACGATGAAATTACAGGGCAAATGAGACTTAACATCTTTTGTCTCAAGCAAAGTAGGTTGGTGAAGAGCGCAATTGTAGTGCCGCTGAGAATTTTAGGGTTTTTCAAGAATCCTGAGTGGCACTGCACTGTAATGGGCAAGGCGTATCAATGTCCACCTGACCACTGAACCAACTAGAGAGAGAATAAAGAACTAATTTGGTGTCTTCTTTTTCTGTTATGGCTTGACGTTGCCAACTGGACATAATCTACCTTAATTATTGTCTGGTCAAATATTATAAAATTGCCCATTTTTTCCAAATGTTTTATTTGAGAGTAATTTATGAAGACTCTACTGGTTTAACTATTATAAGCCTTACCTATTTTCATACAAAATCGCAGCACTAGAAATGTCTTCATTTCTGTGCCTCATTTAAATCATGTAGTCCTCATGTTCCCCATAGTCCCAGTTTCGAACAAAGCCTCCACCTAATCTAGAGTATTTTCTTCAACTTATGGTTTGGGATGTATTCTCTTCGCCGACTATTTTAATTTTTTTTTTCAAATAAGTTTGAGCTAATTTACCCAGATGTTCAAAATACTTTGGAGACCACCCATAATATTCGCAAAACGATAGCAACCATAACAATAACACAAAAATAAATGAATATCTATACAAAACTCAAATACAATATAGTAAATTTGAATTTGGAATTCCGATCCGAACACCAGATTCCTATCTAGTTTTTTCTGTTCAAACTGTTTTCGTTTGTTCTGTGACTAACGTTTGACATAACACACACTGTCACAATATGATATGTAAGGACCTAATACTAGCTCGATACTTAGTGAATCATAATTTCGGAATTGTGAATGATTGACCATATAATATTATACTTAGTATTCGACTGAAAGTTAATATGGATAATCTTGGTCTTTTAAATCACCGTTCATTAAATATTGTAGTAGCATGCTGTAAGCTAAAGTCTCAAACTAAAAAATAACGGATATTAAATATTTATATGAGGTACCTAATAGATTTTCGAAATAACTCAAGCAATGTATATAAATAATATGCCTTGTGTGAATGTTTAGAAGTACCTCCATAAATATTAAAAGCACAAATGTTAATTGTATCACGTGAGATGTGTAGGTGTACTTATTCGGTTGTGTGCATTGTGTATTGTTTCCCCTGTGTGTGTATTGGATCGCCACCGATCTCCAACGATCCCGCAGTGACGACGAGACCACAGGCTCTTCCACTTCGCTGGGTGACTGCAACTCGCGCTCTGCTGGGCTCCATGACTTCTGCAGGTAAGCATGTCGATTTCAAGCACCATCCTACCACTCATTCTAATGTCGTCAAGTTTAGGTAAGTAAGTAAGAACTGAATCAACCACAATGTCAAATAGTTTTTACTCTCAATAGCTTTTCTTCATAAAAGTATCCGTTTTTCGTATTCTTAATAGAAGTTGGTTAAAGTTAAGTCTGAATGTTAAGTCAGTTTCACTAACTTCCAGTTTCAATGATCCGGCGCGTACAAAGATATTCAAATAAACAAAACTCAAAATTATTTTTATTAAAAGAAAACGATTATTGCAAAGATAAAATATGTCTAGTAGATTCATTAAGCACTAAATCTCCAAGAATTAGCATTTTGTACCAACATGTAACATAATAAACTAGCTAATCTCAGTAACGCTTCGCTGTGGCTTAAGCCTTCAAAACATACGAACTGATTCTAAAATATATTTTTTTTTTGCTAGAAGTAGATATGAGAAAATTTGTGCAAATTTTAGTTCTTTGAAAACGTGGGACTACCCTGAGTTACGTTCTGGCTGTGTGTTGGTAAATCAGCAATCAGTCAGTCAATATAAGTAATCATTGGTGTAGATGGAAGAAATTTGATGTTAGCCAAGTTTCTTCATTTTTTTCAAAGCGACCTACTTGATGATTGTCATACTCACAACCAAACGGTACCTTCCTGTACTACATACATACATAATTATTGGCCTCGCTAACTATGGGCCTGACGAGACTGCTCAGGTCGCTTAGAGGGTAACGGAGAGGGTTATGCTCGGAGTCTCCCTGCGAGATCGAATCAGAAATGAGGAGATCCGTAGGAGGCCTTTGTCCTGCAGTGGACGTATTCCGGCTAATAATGTTGATAATACATACATATTGCATGGCACGAACCAATGGATTTTCGGTTATCCGGTGCGGTTTTGTACAGTCATACGACGCTCTTACGGTAATAGAAAACGTCGTGAGGAAAAACACACCTGCGATGATTTTCAAAGTTTGTGTGTAAAATTGACCTACTCACTCTTCGACTTATAAAGCTTTACCCCAGGGTATTTTCACTCAAAATAGGCGCACAGTAAAGCAAATCAAGTAAGTAGTAGTACCAACATATGTATAAAGTCATTATACATATGTTAGTAATATGTATAAAGTCAGTAATACTTATGATGACATATTATTTTTGAGTTTATTTGGCGTATTGGTCTTTCCGACTCAATACAACTCTCAGTCGATTATCGAAATTACGTCTAATAATACTATGTGGTTTATTTGTTCCAGTATTTATAAGTCTATATCTCTTTGACAAATTTTTTTGTTCTGTTTTATTTGTTTATTTGTAAGGTTTTTGAAAGGTTCTATAAAATTACAGCACATGAGTAGTTTAGATATCCAGAAATAAGCATGACCTCAGCAATAATCATATGATAGCCTTGCACTTTCTGTATAGAAACACTTTTAAAGCAAATACAATTCACACTTTCTTATATTTCAATAGATTTAGTCATATAAGGCTTCGTTCGCTTTAGCCTTTTTTCTTAATTTTTAGACCAGTCAATACTGTCTAATATATTTTCATTTTAATAAGGATGATTATTGTTAATTCAGTTCAATGCTATACTCGTACAGATGGATGGTGAAATAAATCTTTTTAATTTTTCATTAAATTAAATATGTTTATTTGTTTTGTAACAATTACAGATAGGCTTACAATTAAAGTTTCTAGTAACGGAAAAACTTCCACCAAAATTAAAATTAGTTATAACAACTTTGATAATGAAAATGCCTTAGCCACAAAACTGGAGGAGTTTTCAGTTGGAAGAATCGTTAGTTCCCGGATCGTTGTTATAAATAATATTTTAAAACAAGTACAGAAGTCCACAAGTACTATTGTGTTTCAGTTTGAAGTGCGCCATTGCTAATCTAAATTACTGGAGTAATGATACTCAATATATCTTGTGCCAAATGATGAGCGCCTTTGCGAAGCCACTTAGATTCTATGGGGATATCGTTAATCCTGAGCAGTTATATTGTAATGGGTAAAACATATCATGTTTACCATCAGATTCTGTTCGTCTCATCACTTTCTCTTAAATGTAAAAACGACAAATAAATGGACAGACGGTTAGACAATGCGCTCGAATTTTTGCTTCTAGTATTATAACATGTTACCACTATGATGTCTTTAGACTTCAAAAATAATGAATTGTATTCGTGAACTGTACGAGATGTTTTTATATATTTTTAATCCATCAATTGTGTAATGTGCAGGATTGTAAAGGGCTTCCCACCTGTTTCTCCATTTATTGGAGTAAGTCCAACCCTCTGCTACTTGCTGAAAGAGAAGAAACCATTATGCTGTCTCCAGCTAGCTCAAGTATGCGAGCACTGCTCGTACAGAAACGCCAAAGAATACGAATGGCAGAACAAGACGATCATCTTGGCCGCTGACTACGCTTCAAATGGGATCTACAATTTTATTATACCACTGCGAGCACATTTCAGATCGAAAACTTCGCTGAATCCAATTATATTGCTCCTAGAAAGAATACCGGACATCGCATTTCTGGATGCTCTATCTTACTTTCCGCTTGTTTACTGGATGATGGGCAGTATCGATTCGTAAGTACTTTTCAACTCGATAGCTATCATTGAGTTAACGTCTTAAACGAGGATATCAGAATATACAATGTCATTCTTATATATTGTTTTAGTCCGAATACCTATGAAAGTAGTCCCCGTATAGTTTTTAAAATATGGTCTTACATTTCTTAAAGCGCGGTTATAGAACAATGTTAAAAGTGATTTTTTTATATTTTTGCTCTCTGCGTTTCGATTCATTATGATATTAGGTAAATCTTTTCCTCGTATTTGTGAATATTACGATTTGTATTTAGCAAATGAATATAAGGTCTAACACGTCGGAGTACTACAGAAATTTGTACCTATTCAAAATAGTTTCAACATTGAATGCTATGCAATTATCCGATAAGAAAAAAATATTTGCGTAGTAGCGATACGATTGGACAACATTCATATAATCAATTACATCGTTCAAAAAATGTTGTATTTTATTGTAGTTTTGGTATACCAAAGAGGTATAAATTGTAACATGCATACATAAGTGGATTATATTAATACATTTTTTGATGTTATTGTGCCTACCCTGTATTTTTATATGCAAAGATGATGAATAATATGTTAATTGCCAATCCATTTTTTTTTTTTTTCAAAATACTGACATTCAAAGAGGAATGGGTTAAAGGACGGGGGGTTCTTTAGGATTTGAATTAATTTAATGTTTAATTTCAGATTGGATGACCTTCTACGAGCTGGAATAACTCTTGCAGAAAACGTGGTAGTGGTTAATAAGGAATTGTCGAATTCTGCTGAGGAGGACAGCTTGTCTGATTGTAACACAATCGTAGCCGTGCAGACAATGTTCAAGTAAAATATATTTTATAATAACATCACATAGCGTTTAATATGCGAAGCTAGAAGATAGAAGATGTGTTATGTTTCAACATTCATATTTCACTATCATGGGTCTTGAGCGGTGTCGTTTATTAAAGGCAAATCACGATCAGTGTTACTCATGATGTTTTGAATAAATATACCCGCACGCAGTCTCTTCTGTTACACTATTCATTCTGGGTTCTATAAACATGATGACGTAACTGTCAGTTTTTAACTTGTTCAAAACTGTTGTGAAAATATGTATGTTTTAAGGACACATCTATTTTGACAATTACAATTAATGCCGAAGCGAATCTTTTTCTTTGATATCATAAGCCCTAGCGAAAAATTGTTGTAATTTTATGCCAAAGATGTCTGCATCGATAACTGTATGTTTCAGATTTTTCCCGTCAATCCGATCAATCACGGAGCTATCTCAGTCATCTAATATGCGTTTCATGCAATTTCGAGCTCACGATAAATATGCCTTACATTTATCTAAAATGGAAAAGGTAGGTGACATAACTGCTTACCCTAAGAAATAAAAAGCCTCCAACAAAAAAAAACTTTAAATTATAACTTTGGATTTGGTAATCTGACACAATAAATGTATTTGATAATTTATATAATTCTTGCACATATATTCAAGCAAAATTGCGCAATTGATTATATATAATAAAATCCATATAATTTAGAATTTCTTTCAAATTGACCGCATTCAATAAACTGCCGCTTGAATTATCGACTATCAAGTCATCTCCGTTTGACTTGATCTGACTTGATTCATAATTACTATCAATGTAAACGGACTGCATCGCAAATAATTAAAATTATGCGATAAGATTAAACAAAAAGCAAAAAAGCTGAGTTTCTTTCAATTAAAGTTTCTTGACGATTAAAACAATGATTCAAGAATTTTCATAGAATTTGACTTTGAGTTCCTTGCTCAATGCCGCGCCATCTAAGAAAAAGTAGGCATGCCTCACTTTCTCTGCCAGATATTTTAAGAAATTACATAAATAACTGAATTATATATATGAACATTTCAGCGAGAAAAAGAAAGAGGATCTCATATATCGTACATGTTCCGTCTACCGTTCGCCGCAGGATCAGTTTTCTCTGCATCAATGCTTGATACATTGCTGTACCAAGCGTTTGTTAAGGACTATGTGATAACATTTGTGAGACTACTTTTGGGGGTGGACCAAGCTCCTGGATCAGGATTTCTTACATCTGTGAGTTTTATTATCTCTCAGTTATGATTAAATGGGGTATTGCGTTCAGTCAAACAAATACAACAGTGTTTGCAATTATAAGCGTCGGGATTTAAAAACCTAAACTGAATCTTATACTATGAAACAAGTAATTCTTGTAATGTGTTTAATGTATCTTGGATATAGCTCAACGATTGAGATAAATTCAGAATAAGAATTAAACCAAGTCTTAGCACCCATTGTAATTAAATTCATCTCATTCAATAAGTTATATATAAAATGTATAAATATAAAACGTCTAGTAGATAAAGTACTACCTTGGAAGTCATAGAACGCAATACTTCATTTAAACTTTAATTCTCAGTTTTGTTTTTGATGATATTCTGTTACGACATTACTAAAGTGCATGTATCTCATCATCTCATTAAGTGATTTTACCATATATTGTTTATTTCATAGCTAGCCGTGCAATTTATGAGCTGCGTTGCGACAGATTTTTTTATAAGATATTGTACGCTTCTTTTAGAACATTCATTGTTCTGAATAACTTTTGCTCAGCAAAATCGATTTCGTTACCAATAATTATATGCTCAGCAAGATTGATTTCTTTACCACTATTATATCAAATAATAATTTTGTTTACTCGTATCTTCCATATTTGTATTTAAGACGATAATTTCAAATTTGCAACAGATGAAAATAAAAAAAGAAGACATGTGGATACGTACGTACGGTCGACTATATCAAAAGTTATGTTCGACGTCATGCGAGATTCCGATAGGGATATATCGAACACAGGACACCAGCTTGACCGACCCGTCGCACCACGTGAGTATGCCGGCCAGGACCAAAACTAGTTGGTTCTGGTCCTGCCTCACGGGAATGCGAACATCGCGTGCATCGGTGAGTCGTCACTTAACAAAATAACACTACTGTTTCAATACAATTCCTTTTTAATATGCTTTTTGTATTACGTATCAGAGCACTTGAACTAATGTATTGTACATATTTTGTCGGTTTATCTATTTATGGCAGCTCCCAAAGACACGTGTTTGAAATTATTGATCTAATTCCTAGCCAACAGATATGTTTGAAGCGTGTAAGCAAAAAGCAATCATATATCGTGAACTATAATGTCAATCATTGTTTAAATAATATTGAACATATGTAGGTACATAGGCACATTATCGAATTTTCTAGAAACTGTTCTAGAAATTTTAATGTTATGACCAGAAACATACATACACACATACAGCTAGGTATGCCTGTTATTCGGTTATTCGAGCTATGACTCTGTTGGGCAATGAATCTTTTACAACATGATTCAAGAAAATGTAAATGGAAAAAAATGCTAATAATCGTTTGAGTTGTAAAAAGTAGTAAAATGTATATTTTTTTATTAAAGATACCACATAATTAAAGATACACATGGAGTAACCGCCCCCAGTGCCATTCTTTTCTTCAGTCAACTCTTTTCAGGTCGGAAGCTCATTCACTAAGTGATTTAAAATCCTATTTTAGTAAAACTATCTATTTAATTTGAATTTTAATAATATTTCGTATTAATATTTGAAAGTAACATCTCAAACCAATATAAAAATTTACTGTTTTCAATTAGTACTCTAATACTGTGCTAATAACTCAGTAGTTAAGAGCTGCTCGAATGTTATATGAACATAATCGCTTGACATTGTCTTCATTACGCTCCTGAAATGTCCCTGAGGTTGCAAGAGAGTACAGGCGGCTGTTCTTCCATAATCAATAAATATGTTTGATTTAATTTCTTTACTCAGTACGAATAATTTTTTTCTCTGATTTCTAATATTCATACAAAGCAACAATCAAATGAACTGCTTTACAAAAGCAACAAAATTATTGGGAACCGCCATAAATCTTATAAATTTGTACTGTCAGAATCTAAATTTACTTTAATAACTTACCTAACACAATTTACACAAATACTTTGTAATTCTTTAGATAATAGCAAATAAAAGAAACATCCTCGTTTATCACAAATCAATTTATTTAACACAAGCTTTACATGTTTGACCGCAAGTCGCTCTTTGATAATATTCGCTTTTGCGTAAATTATCTGATCGGGGTCTGCTAGAGAAACATATTCGTGGTTACATATTTAAATAAATATATCTACTACGATGATCGCATCCCTTTATTTATTAAAGTCTTGCATGTATTGTTAGATGAAGTTAGTTATAGTAGATGTAAATTAAGTACCAACCAGTAAAGAGAATGCATGAAGAAATCTAGCTTGTACCTGAATAAATAATAATTCTATCAAATTATTGTAGTAATGGTGTTTTTTGCGATGGGTTTGTTTGCCTAATTACACATAAAATGAAAATTTTAAACAACATTTAGGTTGATAAATTTGACCACAAACCATCCAAAAGGCAACATATTTCGGGTTACTACTATTTGTATTAACAATCTTAAACTTGACTGGTTTCTTGAAAAATTGGTACTTCTAAAAGTTTTGTAAATAACCAAAAAATCGTGATTTATAACAAAACAGTATGGCTTAAATATGCCGTATGCGCATAGTGAAAATATAGTTAACCGACTATCTAGGAAATAATAGAATATGATAGAGGAGCTTTTAGTGCCAAACTAATAATTGAAAAATATGAGTGTCATTGAAGTAGGGTATTTGACTAAAAATATAGTCGATAAGATAACAGAGTAAACAGAGTAAATAGAGTTCATAAATTTTCTTTTCAAATTTAATTTATGCAATGATTTTGAGCTGTTATTTTATCATTTGGCCTCTTATTATCCAATTGTTGAATTTTTGTATGCCTGGCTATATCTTTCCAATTTAACTAACTCAAATTATAAATTTGAATAAAGATTCAATTAAAATTACTATGTTATCATGAATAATAATGTCAAATACCCTATTATTCATATCATTCACACCAGTATCATCAACGATATAAATAGATAAATATAGACACCGTCTATATTTCTCAAGATTTACAACATTTTACTTAATATATTACAATTTACTTCAAATAAAGCATTGTTGATTTGATTGGATTTCGTTAAGACGAAGTATGAGTTGAATAAGTTGGAAAGAGTCCGTAGCAGTGGTTTTGAAAGGCTCGTTGCGACAGGAGGCTGTATCGAGTGGAGAGAGCAGAGAAGGTGGAAGGTCTGGTGGTGAGGGCTTTAGCAGTCGCTCGCCGACCGGCTGCCTCAGTGGCTGCTATGGCGATCGGACGCCGGCGGTAAGATTGATGACAATTGTCGATGACTTGTCGACGACTAAGGGATTAAAAACGAGCAAGGAACAAATCTATGATATTACACCTATAATTCAAGTGGGAGCCAACAGTAAATTGCACTTTTTTATTGTACATAAACGACAGTGCTATTCAAACACAACTTTAGCATAATTCAAAAGGTTAATCTTCTTCACACAAAGGAAATATTGCTGGATGTACGATTTAATCTCGATCAGCTAATACAAACTGCCTTCTCACAGATAACATGAACATAGCGACAAATTATAATTTCCAACATCTATTGTCAAGTTAATATTTTCAATATAATTTTCAAGATGTAAAAATACTAAATTGTACATTATACGTTGTCCCTTGGTCGTCTACTTGGATCCAAACTTATTAAGAAATCCTGTATGTGGCTCGTTCTACATCGAAAGGTATTTTCTAACAAGCCGGAAATGTAACTCAGGTACTCGATCATTTAATTTAAAAGGGCTGATAGCTACTTTTGTCACAGTTTGATCACACAGTTCACAAACACAAAGGAACGCTTTAGCCATTGCAGTCACATTGCTGCCTTTATGTTAGTTGCTAATTTTAGATTATAATAAAGGTCAGTATTACAACGTCACATGCTGTAATGTCGAAACTGACAACAACAATAATTAATGCAGTGCTTTGTATTTAACTTACTGGAAAACTTGATTCAAATGCCATAGAGCATGTTTGCTTGACTACACAAGACATACTTACTGCATTTTGTACAAATTGTCTTGCACGATAAATTATTGTTGTCATCGGTTCGACACCACTTAAGATTACATTTGACACTATTATTTTAAATATATTCGGTATTACTTAATTCTTTGCATTCCCTGCAGTACTCAGCCAGTCTCGTGGATGAGGCAAAAGATAACCATGCTCAACAAATTGAAAGGGCTGAAATAGCGAACTTGGTACGGTCTCGCATGGAATCACTAAACCTCAGCGGGGTTGACTACGACGATGTGAGTGAGAAGAGAAACAGCCTCTCCTACGTCATAATAAATCCCAGCTGTGATTTGAATTTACAAGAGGGCGATATCATGTATGTGATATTATTTATTTCATAATACTTATTGATAAGAGTTTTATTGCACAATTGGACAATCTATGCACATCCATCATCTATCTGAATAGCTAATTTGATTCATTGCTTATTTTATGTAAAAAGGAAGACAAACGAGCATACGTGTCACCTGGTGTTAAGTGATCAACGCCTCCCACATTCTCTTGCAACACTAGAGGAATAACAGGAGCGTTGCCAGCCTTTAAGGAAGGTTTCCGCGCATTTCTTGACGGTACCCATGTATAAGTATCGTCCCGGAAACACCGCACAAGGAATTTCATTCCACAGCTTTGTAGTACGTGGAAGAAAGCTCCTTGAAAAGTGCACAGTGGAGGACCACCACACATCCAGATGGTGGGGACGATATCCTAATTTGTGGCGTGTTGTGCGAACGTGGAATTCGGCGGCAGGAATCAGATGAATCAGCTCTTACGGACACTCTCCGTGATAAATGCGGTAGAAGACGCACAATGAAACGACGTCTCTACGCAACGCCAAGTGATCTAGTGCTCTATTGTTGATAATTGTTTGAAGCAGTAAGATTCGAGTATTACATAAACCTGCCTGGTGTGGTGGTTATAATGAAATTATGCTAAGAGATCCTTTTTGATAGTGAATTTGCATAGATGTGAATCTAGTGCAAATTTAAATTAAAAGTAAAAAGGTTTTGTCTGAAAATGTACCATTCTGTGCTTATAGTTTTGGAATAGTATCAATAATTTTGCTAAAAGGTGTCTTCGGCTCATAACAGTGCCACTATGATCTAAACATAAATAGAACTAAGGCGCAAGGTAAATCAACGCAGTCTTAATCAATATGCTTGTCCCCAACTCTGCCTCATATTACATCAACATTGCGCACTACAACTGCGCTCGTCACCTTGAGACATAAGATGTTAAGTCTCATTTGCCGAGTAATTTCACTAGCTACGGCGCTTGAGACCGAAACACAGTAATGCTAAAGTAGCCTCCCACTGGTAAACTGACACATCTGATCGTTGTGTAATTAGGTACTCTCTATTTCAAACGTTGCGTCATTTTGTCCATAATTCTAAATTTTATTTTTGTATTATTGTTTCAGATATTTGGTGCGGCCATCTCCTTTCTCTGCACAAAAAACTTTCGAACGGCACAATAGCCGACGCAGATCTAACATAAGTTTCTGTTCGGGAGCTTTCATCGCGGCCGCGGCTGCTGGAAGCCGACGTGGCTCCGCAATGTCAGCTATTACCTGCCATTCCCCGCGACCTCCCCCCCTGTCCAATACTAAAGCTAATTCTCTATCACTCCCCCATAGCCCAACGCTACACACAGACTTCCGCGGTCGTTCTAATTCCCTGCGTGTCGTTGATGAAGGCCTCCTACGTAGATCTAGCTCTCTGCGTCAAGGTCTCGTAGCCAATCCACGCCGCAGAAAAAGCAGCCTGGAGGAGATCGGCATCACACATTTCAACTCATTACTCCAGCATCAACAGCAGCAAGAACTCCAGAATGCTGAAGCAATAAAAATGGCTTTAAAGGGCAGTATTGGTCTTCAAGTCACTCCTCCAGATGAAATTGATGATCATTTTTGCGGAGCGTTTAGAGGTTACGAAGAAATGACTGCAGCATTGCCTTCATCTTCTGGCAGTATGCGGTCATCTCCAGATCCGCAGCATCTGCAAGGTACCATCGTATGATATCATCCAATGTGGGGACGACGTTTAAGAAAACGACGCGGCAAATAGTGACATATCATCAGCCCCACAAATATGGACCCTTACCTCTTAGCCCCTTAACTTTTTACAGTTAGTCTTCTTCACCTTGAGTAGTGTTGATGTACTTACTCGAAAAATATAGTTTAAAAAGAACTTTCTGCGGTAACGCGAACTATTCTTAGCGGGATCAACTAGATATTAACTTACTGTATATATCTTTAAACTTCTGCTAATTTCTGTTATCCAATGTATATAATATCTATTAAGATGTGTAAGTCAAATATTACATATCATGGATATATATAACAAAAATGTGGATACAAACTCATTGAACATGATAATGAAGTATCATTCTCTGTTAGAATTAATTCATCATGAATTCAAATTCAAATATATTTATTCAAAATAGGATTTAAAATTACTTATTGCACGTCAAAACGTATGTATCCTTTCGAAATAGTATGTTTCAGTCTTCAGACCTGAGAAGAACGGGCGCAGGAAACTCGTCGGGCTTTTTTTTATTTACTTACAATATATATATACAGACTGGAATTATATCGTATAGTAAAATTCCAATCTGTGTAATCATAAATTTATTACTTTCGTTATGACAAGAAGATTAAATTTAGGCTTGTTGTCTCTTACAGCAATTATATTTAACTACCCGTAAAACAAACCCAATCCGTTTATGATACGTACTTAAATTTGGTGGAAACCTGAATGAAATCACGGTCCAGAGAGGACTACAATTGTCAAATAATGACAATAATATTTGAATAATTAAAACACGATCAACATGTACAATGAGAACTTTTTAAAATGACGTATTTTATTTTGTTTACCTGAAATTTTCTATCGGCTATTATTTTTACCAAACAAATATTTACTAAACCAATTTAAGATGTAAACGTACATTTTAAAGATGTTGTGGTTCCTGAAAGTCTATTACCAAAATCGAAAGCCGAAGTTTCGGTCCTAAACAAAAGAACTACGAACTTCAAATTAAATCCTATTAACAAAGTACTTCGGATCCGAATAGTGCAGTTGGATTTCGCTTCGTTACCATAGCCGTAAAAGGTGCAGTTGTAGTTACGATCATAATAATGTCAAACAATGAAAATGTGAATCTATCTTTATATATAAAAATGAATTGCTGTTCGTTAGTCTCGATAAAACTCGAGAACGGCTTGAACGATTTGGCTAATTTTGGTCTTGAATTATTTGTGGAAGTCCAGGGAAGGTTTAAAAGGTCTGAATATACATGAAAATCCTAGTATCAATTAGTAAGGTAACCGAAAGATAAAATGTCTAATTGCGAACTTCGTATAGATATTCGGATCCGAAGCACTTTCGTAATAGGAAAATGTAAGATCCGTCAACCGAAACTTCGCATTCCGATTTTGGTAATAAGGCTCATGACATCCTGATTCGGTTAATGTAATGAACACACTGAAAGGCCTTAATAGTTTCATACCCTTTTCTTTCAAAACCTGTTCAAGATAGTTTACCGCATTCCCATTTTTATATGTTTCTCATTTCAGTTTCTGATGAAGATTCGTAGATTGTTTTTATATCTAGATAGTCATTTATGTAATTGATATTAATTTATTAATTTTTAGATTTAACGAAGATTTTGAAGACTTAAAAAGTGTCTATAAAGTTCCCAATATAAAGTATTATTGCTTACTTACAATAACTTACATGTATTATGGTAACTAATGATATTATTTTCTGAAGTCTTCTTTCTGAAGTCCTTAAAAATATGTGATTCGTATTTTTAAAGATGTCTATGAAAAATTTACAAATCAGAATTATAGCCCCTGAAAGTGTGCCATGTTTAACAGCTGTAATGAAAAACTTACTTTAGCCTTTTGAAGATGGAAATACTTTTATGGTGCCTTTGCCTGTTTCGCTAACAAGGATGAAAAGAAGTGAACTAAAAGGATTATGTGGTTTTATGAAACCACGGTAAAAGTTAAACTCTTTTTCACATTATAGACATTTAACTAAAAATAGCGTGGAGCACTGGCACAAATGAGTAATAGTCTATACACTACACGGTCAGCTGCTGCGAACTATAGGCGCCGCCTGACCGTCACGCGACATGCAACACACAGACGAAAAAGTTTGAGACGATGTAATAAAAGTTTCACTTTAAAAACAATAACTTGATAATAATAATAATAATACTGTTTGAATTATAATAATATGTTTAAATATTAATTTATAAAATGCGAGTTTTGAAATCCATTTCTGTAATTATGATTGTAGTTACTCAATATTTAAATCAACAATTATTTTGCTAATGTTCTTTTCTAACATAATTTATACGTCTAGACTCTAGACGGAGCCCAGGTTTAATACTTTAGTGTGCATGACCAGCTACGTTTCATACTCGGGATACGTTAGTCACTTTGTTTTGGTGTGTGTGTATTGCTGAAAATAGAGGCTAACAGTCCACCGCTATATTTTCGACGCTTTCACAACTTTTGAAGTTTCTAAGCTTTTTTGCTTCTTTTTGAGAAAATTATCTAGAGTTATTTTTTAAATTAAGATTACGCGCTTACCTTCTCATGGTCCAAGCAATATTAAGTCTATTACATTTAAGTAAATTTAAGTAAAAATATAGTTAACCTGTTTTCTATACAATATATCAATTTATTAAGATAAAGTTCAGGAGTCAGATGTTCAGATAGAGACCATGATTGGTCAGATCTAAAATTATTATGATGACAAATGGTGTTCACGAATATTTAATTGTTTTCTTTCAATATACACAGTGCACTCGTGAAGGCTATTCTATATATTAAATATATATCATAAATTATTGTCGTAATTAAATAGGATTAGATCAAAAGAAATGTAACACAAATATAAATAAGAGAAAATAATAATATTCTATCTAAATACATTATATAATAATAGAATTATATTCAATGATATTAATATTCCTCTATGCTAATCATTTCTGTAAGTTAGCGTGAATTAATGTTAATTATATGCAATAAAAGAGTATATGTACACGACCTTGTAGTTTTATGACCCCCGTAGCATCACGATATTTCTTTCTTTATATTTTTATACTCGCCCTTCTATTATGCACTATGCATTATGTGCTATGTGTGTGTGTGACGACGACGCGCAATGTGGGTAGGCACATTATTCGACTGACACATGGCCGTTGGGGCAGAAAAGTCCTCGAATAGCGACCATGTACCTCACGACGTAGTGTTGGTAGGCCCCCACAAGATGGACCAACGATCTGGTGAATATCGTGGTCGTCGTGGAGATCTATGGGGAGAACTTTGTCCAGCAATGGACGCCTTCCGGCTGATGATGAAAGGAGCTTTAGAACAATATAAAAAAAAATATATTATAAGATCTCGGTTTTGATAAACCTGATGTTAAGTGATCACCGCCGCCCACATTCTCCTGGAACACTTGAGAGATCACAGGTACAGGTGCGTACACAGTGTGTACGCGCTATTTTTGAAAGTATCCATATTGTATCGTCCTGGGAACACCGCACAAGGAAACTCACTCCAGAGCTTGGTTGAACATCGTAGAAAGTTTTTGAAAACTGCACTATGATGAGGTGAGGATGACATCTTAATTTGTAGCGTGGCTTAGGTGGCATGAATCAGGTCAAACAGCTCCTCGTAACTCTCTCCGTGATAGTTGTGGTAGAAGACATATAATGAACCAACGCATCTACGAAACGCCATGTGATTTAGCATCATAGAGCACATAATCCTCAACAATTCGAGTACCCGTGCTTTGCACACGGTCAAATTGTTCAAGCAGTTACTGGGCTGTACCAGATATAGTTGAGACACAGTGGTATGGTCAGAAGTGTTTTCACGTTGTCGTCAAAAGTCGAGTCGGACGCAAAGAGAGTGCACAGAAATTCAGCTTTCTCTTTTACTGCATGGGCTATGGTATCATTCCTCATGTGCAGCGATGGTAGGGACGGCTGGTTAAAGTTATGAAGAGCAGCTTTCCAATCGGGTAACTAGTAAGCTGCTCGCCACTTTAGATGACGGACTAAGATTTAACATGGGCGATTTTCTCCTTATAGAATCTGGAGGCACTGTTTTAATTCCTCTGTAGAACTTTGCTGTTTAGATCCTTTCTGCTAAGTTTCTGAACAATAGTGTTCCCATCATCATCCTCGTTGAAAGGAACGAGAGAAACTTACACCATACTCTTTTCAGCATACCATTTTCACCAGTGGGAGGCTCCTTCACACAGGATGCTGGCTAGATTATTGGTACCACAACGGCGCCTATTTCTGCCGTGAAGCAGTAATGTGTATGCATTGTTGTGTTTCTGGGCAAACGAGACTTGACATTTTATGTCTCAAGGTGACGAGCGCAGTTGTAGTGCCGCTCATAATTTTTGTATATTTTAAGAATCCTGAGCGGCTCTGCATTGTAATGGGCAGAGCATATCAATTACCATCAGCTGAACGTCCTGCTCGTCTCGACCCTTTGTATAAAAAAAAACTATAAAGTCATCAGTTGTTGCGCGACCTGGGTGTTATGCACGACTCCAGGTTAGTATTCTATTCGATAAACATGTAGACGCTATAAATGCCAAAGCCTACAAAGCCCTTGGAATAACAATGCAGTTAATTATACCGATGCAAGAAATACGAATATTACAATTTGTTCTGTGCCATTCGTACGTAGCAATCTTGAATATGCTCCCAAATTTGGAACCCCTGTATATTTACATTTATATATTTATATTAACATTGCACGGCTGGAGACTATACAGAAAAGATTAGTTGACGTAAGACTCAAATTTGGTCACCCATATAAATCATATGATTGCATTTGTAGGCGCCTACATTCATTGGCCTTTCAACTAAGAAGATAACTGCTTATATCCACTTATTTGTAATTTCCAATGGTAATGTTGATAGCCTCAATATTTTTTTTTAAACCTGCTCACTGATAATGACGGTGCCTTACTGCATACTTACCCTTTTCTTTCCAAAAGTGAACACAAATTTTAGCCACAATATATTATTTTCTAGAGCAAGTAGTATATGTTTTTATTTTAACTAAATAAAGTATGTCTTCTCTTAGTAATTTCGACTCGAGCGACACGTTGCTAATAATAGTGGGTTGTTTTTAATTGTGTAAATGACATGTACAGTCTAGATTAAGTAATTCAACAAGTTAAGTCCGCATATTGCCCAACTAGCAGATAGACTCAGCTCTGCGGCATATGCCGTTAGAAAGATTATAGAGTACACGAATGTTGCGACCGCTAGATTAGTGTACTTCAGTTATTTTCACAGCATCATGACGTACGGTATTGCTGTGGGGTCATGCTGCTGACATTGATATAGTGTTTGCTCTGCAAAAGAGAACTGTTCGTACTATAGATCGGGTGGAATAAAGACAAAGAAAAATTTAAACTATTAAATATTATTACTGTTCATAGTCAGTACATTTATGAGAATTTGATATGCGTTTACATCATTATAACACTTGAAATAAGGGATTCCTTGTAACTAAATCTGGTAGGCTTCATAAGATAAGCTTTAAGGGTAAATCTATACATTTTTATAATAAAGTCCTTGATCTGTTATGAATCCCAGCCACTGTTCCAGCATTATCTATAAATAAATCCTATTACTCCACAGCTGAATATCTAATACCTCAGTGATCTGACAGCCTGAGACTAGATTATGATTATTTTATAGCAATAGCAATTACAGTACAATATTGTATATTTAATTTAAAAAAAAGCAAAAAATAATGCTGGGAGAGTTTCTTGCGCCGCTTCTTCTCTCCCAGAACGCCATTTGTTTCCGAAGCGGTGGTGTGTTAGAAATGACATCAAAAAGAATTCTAAATGTATAAATTTTGAGAAAAGAAATGCCTTTTATGCCTTTTAATCTTATATTTTCTTCCATTTTATTTGAAAATTTGTATGAACTTGTAATCGACCTGCAAGTATACTTTTTTTTAACAATTTGTTATATTTGAGTGTAAGTTCGTCTGTAAGGAAATAAAATAAAAATAAACACGACACAAATCTTCTGATATATTAATAAAAAGTTTAGTATAAATTAATAAAAAATCTATAATTAAGCTTATATTAGGTGGCATTTAGCTAGAGAATAGCATTTCACATCAGAATACAAGGCCTCATGTTAAGTCATAGTTAGTAGTGTTACGTCACCTTCTTATTGAAAATTGATTAATGCTTAATAATCTGTTCAATTATCTTTCACGATATCACCAAGAAACTAGAAACACTAGCACATGTAAAGTAAGGGTACGTATAGGGATACTCTAAACATTTTATTATGTTTTAAAGTGATAACCCTCATTTCAGTATTAATTACACAAATAAAACTGAAAACAAGATTTTATGAACGATGCGGAACTCGAAACTGCGACCTCTCGCGTTCCGTGCGAGAGCTCTTACCAACTGAACTAACCGTTCGAGTGACGTATCTTTGATAGAATCTTGTAATCTTGTTGGTCGTGGCTTCATATACAGGATCTACTTTACAGTTGATAACCTGCTCAACCCCAATATTAGCATATTAGAAAATTGACTTGATATGTCGCTCTTGCAAACCTAAACAATTTGTTATGTTTTAAAGTGATAACCCTCACTTCAGATTAATTACACAACTAAAACTGAAAACAATTTTCTTAACGATATGTCGCTCGAACGGAATGCGAGAGGTCGCGGGTTGGAGTCCCGCATCGTTCATAAAATTTTGTTTTCAGATTTATTTGTATACTATACTCACAAAATTTTATTACGAACTTATAAGTTATATTAGTCCACAGGCTTTAACTTTGCTGTAAAATGTCTTAACACAGAAGGTTCGTACTCGAACACTAGGCCTTTGAGCTTAGCAAACACGTGTTTTAACCCAATTATAGAATCCGCAATGTAATCCATATGATCGTTGGTATAAACACGGCGAGCAATAGCAAGCCGCATGAATTCCATATATGATTGTTTCTGATTTCCCGTTGAAGGGTCACGACCTAATAAAAGTGAACCAATTTCAACAGCACGTATACCTGAGTGAAGATAGAGAGCATTAATAACTGCTAGAGCAGGGAACTGATCACTTGGAATATGTGGAACAATTTGTTTACAGTCGACAAAAACCGCATGTCCTCCAGTAGGATATTGAATTGGAATACCTGCGTCACGTAGACGATCACCTAAATATTTTACTTGGCTTATACGATAGTGCAGAAAGTCCTCTTCTGTTGCTTCTTCTAAACCTTGAACCATAGCTGCCATATCACGGCCAGATAAACCACCGTATGTCACAAATCCCTCCATTGGAATACAGCGTTGTCTTGCTAGAGTAAAGAGTTCCTCGTTATCACGAATTGATACTAGGCCACCGATATTTAATAGTGCATCTTTTTTCGCAGACATGGTAAAACCATCAGCATAGCTAAACATTTCCAAAATTATGTCTTTAATGGTTGCATCTTTGGAATTAGGATCACGCTCTTTAATAAAATAAGCATTTTCACAAAAGCGCGCAGAATCCATAACGACAAAAATATTATGCCGTTTAGCGATTTCATACACTTCCTTCAAGTTGCTCATTGCAACAGGCTGACCACCAGAACTATTACAAGTTACGGTAGAGATAATTGCAACAATATTATCTGCACCATATTTAGAAATAATTTGTTTTAAGTTTTCAATATCAAAATTTCCTTTCCAATCATAATAGGTATCGGAGTCAAAAGCTTTTTCAGTTATACTATTAATGGCTTTACAGGCATTTATTTCAATATGAGCAGCCGTTGTATCGAAATGGAAATTAGATATAAATACAGGATTTTTCGCATTTTCATTATTTTGTTTGTATTTTAATAATACAGGAAATAGAATATTTTCAGCACCTCGTCCTTGATGCGCGGGTATAACATAATCGTAGTTAAATAACTCTTTTACTTTATCTTTTAATTCGTAATAGTTTCTTGAACCTGCGTAGCATTCATCGCCCGTAATCATTGCAGCCCATTGTCGGTCACTCATTGCATTTGTTCCCGAGTCTGTTAGCAAATCAATGTAAATGGCATCACTTGGTAATAAAAATATGTTGTATCCCGCTTCTTTTATTGCCTCTTCTCTCTTTTGTCTTGAAGGAATATGCAGCTTTTCAACCATTTTAATACGAAATGGTTCCGGAATCCTTTTAGCCATAATATTACCTGTAATATAAATTAAGTTTTAATCAGAAAAGTTATCTCGTTCCTACAAATAATAATAGGTTGATTATAATAGTGGCAAATAATTATATTAAATATTAAAGTACATAATATATCATAGATTTTTTATTACATTTGTAGCATCGGAATCCTCTTGTCGGCATTGATTTGATTCAGTTATTTAGTAAATGCGACACATCGATACTTAATGTATGTGGAGGGTAATACTTAAGTACCTATCCCTACTGTGTGGTAATCTTAAGTAATTACAACTGGATCGTACGTTACATATGGTGTGTTTAAAGGATAGCAAAAAAAGAACCCATCACGGCTTACGGCTTAAGAGTCTTTTCAAAAGAAGGTATCTTTTTATAGTCGATACTTCGAAATTTGAGTTTATATTTTTTTAAAAAAATTGATAATTACCGCTTCAATGCGGCGGTATCGAAGTACAAACTATTATCGGGGTGATAGATCCGTCTATTTCGAATCTGAATTCTGAATATTATGTGTTATACTACCCTACAAATGTACAAGAAAATATCTCGTTTGGAGTCGTTCGATTCGCGTGAGGCACCACATTTAAAGATAAGCGTCAACAATATTCTGTATAAAATGGGTTCATTTGGAAGCCCTGTTTATGGAAAACACCGTACAATTGACAGTCATAACTAGCCAGTGTTGGAAGACGTTCATTGGTATTAACTGAATTTTAATAAATTTCACAATTGCGATAATTTTCATATTAATAAAAAGTAAAAAAGTGAAATTTTCATATTAATAAAAAGTAAAATAGTGATTTGTTCATCTTAATGTTGCTTGCCAACAACAATGAAATGAAGCTCAGGATTTTCAGTAGAAGTAAAATTTTAAGCGGCATCTTGATTGCACTTATTTGAAAAGATTTATCAATACATAATTACATAACCTATGAGTGTGTTTTGTAATACACTGTGTACATAACTGATTATAAAAGAGATAAAATACACGTTATTACAAATGTTAAGACGCCTTCTGATTCTAACACACACCCCAGTGTTTGTAATTCATCGTTATAGGTAACTAGTGGATGTAGTCCACTAAACTAGTTGATCTAAATAGGAAGTGACCATATCGCGAGTTTAAAAAAAAATACCAGCGTACTTAAAGTAGTACCAGTGGGAGGCTCTTTTGCACAGGATGCCGGCTAAGATTATGGATACCAACGGCGCGGGCGCCTATTTCTGCCGTGAAGCAGTAATGTGCAAGTATTACTGTGTTTCGGTCTGAAGGGCGCCGTAGCTAGTGAAATTACTGGGCAAATGAGACTTAACATCTTATGTCTCAAGGTGACGAGCGTAATTGTAGTGCCGCTCAGAACTTTTTGGGTTTTCGAGAATATGAGCGCCACTGCATTGTAATGGGCAGGGCGTATCATTAGCATTAGCTGAACGTCCTGCTCGTCTCGTCCCTTATTATCATAAAAAAATTAATAATATAATATAATCTCGAAAAAATATCAATATACACTATAATATGTACTGTTGTAACAATAAATACCTACAGTATTATCAAAATGTCTGAACATTATTTTAATAAAAGATTCGTCTAAAAATTCCATAATATTTACAATTTATTTCAATTCCGAAAAGAACATAATAAGCAATTATTTAGTTAGTATGTAAAATGTTACCTTTACAATGAGGATTAAAAGGCAAGTCTCGACCAGGGTTTTGCAACAAACAATAATATTTATCTGGATTCAACTGAGTAATGACTGTTGGAAGACAGCCAGTAGAAAAATAACCTAAATTAATATATAGACGAATAGTATCAACAACGATAACGAAATAATTTACCAGCCGCACTAGCCCCCGCTTTTATATCCATAGTTTTACTTACGACTAGTCAATTCTGTAAAAATAATTTATAGTACACTATCATCAAACTAACGCATTATAATTTAATTAACTGAATATAATTAAAAATATTTGTACTCAGAAAAATTACATTGAATGAATCTAAATGGATGTGAGTTGCACACCGGTAGGCGTGAAGCGCGTTATTTGGCAAAACAAAAGACTAGATTTTAACTTTTATGCACTGATAAGGAGATAAAGATAACAATACACCATTGAATGTATTGAGAATCATAAAAGTGTAGCCCAAACTGTGCTTATATTGCTTGTACGAACCAATAAGGAATGCGCGCACCTCAATAACAAACCGACAATTAAAGCCGTTACGCTACAAGGGCTTAGTAATGTTATAATATTTAAATGCTGTTTCATATGAATCCTCTAGCCCTAGCTACTAGCAAAGCATAGTGAGGTTCTTAAAAAATGGCACAATACACAGCCCTAATCAACGAAAACGATTAAGTCACATTAACATTAACATTGTTATATATAGGGAAAACAGAAATAAGATAACATAATTATTATCCTTGTGACTATGTAATCACTCGATTACAGATAACTATTAACTTACAAAGAAAAGCTGACTTTCTTCAAAATGACCACATTGGATGAACGTTGGGACGTTGTGGATCTTCTGTTTACTCATAAACTACTGAACGGCTTTTTGACTACCCAAAATTGGTAAATAAATTTAGCCTAAGAGTTTCAGTAAGAATTCCACGTAAGCCTAGTAGCCACTAGTACCAATTCCTCAGTCGTAGCTGATGTTGACATAATTGATGATATTTGCTGACCTTAGCCAACCTCCGCAAGACCATTTTCACCAATATTGGTAATCCTTAATAATGTTATAATTGGTAAATTAATGTAACTATGAATCTACTCATTTTATAATTTAAAAAAAAATGTTTAGTTCTTAATTTATTCTTTATAATTCTTAAAAAATAATTATTTAGATACATGCTGTGTTTATTTGTAAGGAAGCCTCATTAAAGTTTTTGCTCGAAGTGACTTCTCCTATTGTGTACGCAAAGTCACATTCTTTTTCTGAGTTGTGACTTAATAAAATTATTCTGCATCGGACTCATTGGTATTTCATGTGACCCCAAGCACAGAAATCAACCGGCGTTAAGGCCAGACTCCGTGGAGGCAACTGAATGAGTTCTCATCACCCTATCCAATGATTATTATAAGCTGCCATTTTAAACTACTATAGAATAGTTTGAAATTTTCTACAAGCAGACCAATCCCACTCGTCCGTTGAACAACATCATTCCCTTAACTTACCATCACCCACACTTGTATAATAATCACGATGAGTAAAATTGTAATTGGAAGTATCCAGTCGACGTATCGGTGTTTACAGAATTATTACGACACAACTGGGTATAAGTTTCTATATATATACTAGTGGACCCGATAGACGTTGTCCTGTACACACGTCTTCCATTTGAAAAATCGTTAGTCTCCTCCTAACTTCTTCCTTCCTTCACTAACATACACATGAGCAGGAGAATGATATTATATGGACGGAATTGAGAATCTAAACCAATCTAAAATTGACTGCAACACATAAAAAAAATCATTAAAATCGGTCCAGCCGTTTAGGAGCAGTACAGTTACAACAGACGCACAAAAGAAATATATATACAGGATGGCCCAAAAGAAGTCATCCGATGTTGTTTGGCTCTCTTTTATTTCTAGATGAAAAACTTCGATTCTGTTTTTTGATTATGTTTACTTAAACCTTTAGAATTGTATTGGTCAAGTCGAGAAGATGATATCGGCCAAATGGGCGCCGTCACAATTGATCGTTTTATGGCATTTTTCATCACTTCAGCGATAACTTTGGGCGACAGATTCTCGCACTCGTGTCGAATGTTATCCTTGAGGGCTTCCAGAGTCTCGGGCTTGTTCACGTAAACACGGGGGAGTTCATAAAACTCCACAAAAAAGTCTGAAACGGTTAAATCAGGCGATCTTGCGGGAAACTGCAAATCGCCAAAACTAGAGATGAGGCGACCCGGAAACAAAATATCGGTTGTGGCTCGCGCAGAGTGTGCCGTTGCTCCGTCCTGTTGGAACCACATGTCCTGCACGCCTAATTCGTCCAATAGCGGCAGAAAAAAACTCGAACAACAAGGCCCTATAGCGCGCAGCGTCCACTGTTGTCATTTGGCCAGCGGCTTTCTCGAAAAAAATGGCTCGATGACTCCTCCAGCGCGAACAGCGCACCATGCAGTCACTTTGAGCGAGTGTCATAACTCCTCGTGCATCACTCGTGGATTTTTGATGCCCTGGAAGCGATAGTTTTGTTTGTTCACGTAGCTGCTGAGGTGGAAATGAGCCTCATCAAAATGATTTTGGTCGAAAAATATATCCACTTCTTCCTCGAGATTGAGGGTGGCACGTAGGTTACACAAGTTTGACGGTCGTCAGGCAGCAGGTGATGCACTGACTGGACTTTGGACGGGAACATGCGCAGGTCTTTGACCAAAATTCGCCTTAGGGACGTCCGGCTGATGGCTAATTACGTGGCACGGCGTCTGGTAGATGTTTCCGGCGACAGCTTGACATCGTCGGCAACAGCGGCGATATTCTCAGCAGAACGGGCACTCCGGGGCCGGCCACTCTTGGCATCATCTCGTGTAGTCCCATGCTCTTTAAGGTTAGTGGCCAAACGGCGCAGTGTTTGCGCAGTCGGTGTCAGATGACCGAAGAATCAGCGGCGGAATTTGCGCTGCGCTAACAACACAGACGAATTGCTACGCAAAAAATAGATACAATTATTCCGCGGTCTTTGGGAGTGTATCGCTGCATGGCTTGTTCACTTGTATTCTGCATCTGTCTAGTCCACAAATGTCAAACTGTCCATAAATGACAGATTTGGCATTGGCGGCCATTTGCAAAAATGAGAGCATCTTCCAATAGGGTGATTTCTTTTGGCCCACCTTGTATTAAGACTAGCTGACCCAGCAAACGTTGTATTGCCGATATTAAAATCGCGATACAAAAGTAACTGTTGATCGTAGATGGGTGAAAATTTGAAGTTGTATGTATTTTTTCATGCTGACTTATCATCAAACAAATTAAAAAAAAGAATAATAATAATTTGGCGTGGACCAACCTTAACATTTAGGGGAATGAAAAATAGGTGTTGTCCGAATCTCAGACCTACCCAATATGCACACAAAATTTCATGAGAATCGGTCAAGCCGTTTCGGAGGAGTTTTAATACAAACACCGCGACACGAGAATTTTATATATTAGATATCAAATTGCAATAAAGAGACAAACAAATAAATCTGTAGAATATTATGCCTATACGTCACAAAGTGGTTAATCATAAATCCATATTACGTCAGATGAATTGCCTCGGTATTACTTCTGTGTCATTTTTTTTTTATGGAATAGGAGGACAAACGAGCGAACGGGTCACCTGGTGTTAAGTGATCACCGCCGCCCACACTCTCCTGCAACACCAGAGGAATCACAAGAGCGTTGCCGGGATTTAAGGAAGGTGTACGCGCTTTTCTTGAAGGTACCCATGTCGTATCGTCTCGGAAACACCGCACAAGGAAGCTCATTCCACAGCTTCGTGGTACGAGGAAGAAAGCTCCTTGAAAACCGCACTGTGGAGGACCGCCACACATCCAGGTGGAGGGGATGATATCGTAACTTGGGGCGTGTCGTGCGAAGGTGAAATTCGGCGGCAGGAATCAGGTTGAACAGCTCTTCGGAACACTCCCCGTGATAAATGCGGTAGAAGACACACAATGAAGCGACGTCTCTACGCAACGCCAAGTGATCCAGCCGTTCACAGAGTACTGGGTCCCCCAAAATTCGAGCTGCTTTGCGTTGCACGCGGTCTAATGGATCGAGCTTATACTGGGGTGCGCCAGACCAGAGATGACAGCAATACTCCATGTGAGGCCGGACCTGCGCTTTGTAGAGCGCTAGAATGTGGGCCGGCTTGAAGTATTGCCGTGCTCTATTTATGACGTCCAGTTTCTTTGAAGCCAGTTTGGCTTTGCCCTCCAGATGGCCACGGAATTGGCAATTGCTCGAGATTTCGAGACCCAGTATTCCGATACTAGGCGAGGCTTTATGGGAAGTGTTCTCGAAGAGCGGTGATACGGCAAATGGGGTTTTTTTAGTGGTAAACGCGCAAACTTGAGTCTTCTGGGGGTTAAATTGGACAAGGTTCAACTTACCCCATTCCGTGACCTTCTCAAGAGAGGACTCGATAGAAGACACAAGTTTCTCCCGGCACTGGTCGACGTTTTCCCGAGAGACCTGCATGGCCCGTGTATACGGCATCACCAGTGCTGTCGCCTGCATAGCAATGCATGTTGGCGGTGTCCACCATATCATTGATATGCAGAACAAACAGCGTGGGAGATAGCACACAGCCTTGGGGCACTCCAGCGTTCACGGGCTTGGGATTCGAGCAATAACCGTCGACAACAACCTGTTGGCAACAACCCAACACGATCAAAGGCCTTCGCTATATCCAGACCAACTGCCAGGCCTTCCCCCTTGCTTTCAATAGCCGCCGCCCATCTATGTGTTAGGTATACTAGAAGATCGCCAGTCGACCGACCATGGCGAAAGCCGTACTGCCGGTCGTTGATCAACTGGTGACCCTCAAGGTATACCAAGAGCTGGCGGTTAGTTATGCTCTCCATGATTTTGGAGAGTAGGGAGGTAATAGCAATAGGCCTGTAGTTTGCCGGAACCGAACTGTCACCTTTTTTTGGGATCGGATGGACAAGGGCTGACTTCCATGAATCAGGGACTACGCCTTTTTAATAAAAGTGCCGGAATAAACGCGTTAGCACCGGCGTCAACTCAGGGGCACACGTTCTAAGCACGATTGGAGAAATGCCATCCGGCCCGCTCGACTTCCTGACGTCCAACGAAAACAGAGCTCGCCTAACAGTTTTCTGTCGGAACTGTACTTCAGGCATGGAGCTCTGACACCGCGGGATGGTCGGCGGTGTTTTTCCGTTGTCGTCAAGAGTCGAATTGGAGGCAAAAAGAGTGCACAGGAGATCGGCTTTCTCTTTTGCCGTATGGGCCAGGGTGTCATTCCTCATGTGCAACGGCGGCATGGACGGCTGGTTGAAGTTACCAAGAGCAGCTTTTGACAACGACCAGAACTTGCGTGTTCCGGTCAGGTAACTGGAAAGCTGCTCGCCAATTTTGACGACGTGCTTCGATTTCGCACGGGCGATTTGCCGCTTAAAAAATCTGGAGGCACGGTTACATTTCCTCTTTAGAACTTTGCAGTTCGGATCCTTTGAGCCCAGCGCCACAACCCAAGTTCGATACGCCTGTTTTTTGCAGTCAGATGCTGCTTTAACTGACGCATCGAACCAGGGCTGTGATTTGCCACCGATCGGTACTACAGAGCTTGGTATAAAAATATCCATGCCCTGCAGTATCACATCGCCTACTGCAACGGCGCAGGCACTAGGATCATCCGAAGGGAAACAAAGCCTGCCCCAAGGGTAGGATGCAAAAAAGGAACGCATCCTATCCCAATCTGCTGACTTGTAGTGCCAAACGCGGCGGTTCGCTGGTGGTCTGCGACGTTGGCGTCGCAGGCAATGGTCGGACGTTCCGAGAGTGGCGTCGACAGAGACCTGGTAACCATTGGGATGTGTAGTCAGCAGAAGATCTAATAAGGACGGCATGTGGCTATCCACATCCGGGAGCCGCGTCGGCAACTCAACCAATTGGGACAGACCATACGCCAATGCAAAATTATGCACAGATCGCCCTGCGTAGTCTGTGGTACGTGATCCAAGCCATTCGGCATTGTGCCCGTTGAAATCACCCAAGACTACGATTTCAGCGGAGGGGATCTGAGCAAGCACGTCATCAAATGCCGCTTGAACGCAGCCCATGAGGTGATCCGTTTCTGCGTTACCACTATGGGACCTGTAGACACACGCATAGATGCGGACGCGGTCCTCTAAATCTACGCGGAGCCAGAGAGTAGACAGGTCCCTACCCTCAAAATTGCCGAGACGGCGACAGCAGATATCCTCCCTAACGTACACACATACCCCGGCATGAGGCATGAAATTATGCTCAATTTTGTACCCGGGATACGTTAAATATGACGTATCGCTAGGTCGAGATATTTGCGTCTCCGTAAGGAAACACAAGGCCGGCTGCGCCGTCTCAAGGTGGTGGACGGCGTTTAAGTTGGAGTGAATTCCCCGGATGTTACAAAAGTCCACATTAAGCGTGGAGCGGGGTGCCGTGGTGTTGCTGTGCCTGTTTGTCCTGTGACATACGCGGTACTGTGCCCTCCCCAGAATACGAGGGGCAGCCCGAGCGCGAATGCTCGGGGAGGGATTCTCCGGCTCTACAAGAGCCGGTACCCTCCTGGGGTAATTTCTCTTTAAATACCGCTCTCATATTTTGTTGGGGGGAGGGGAAGGACGGGGGGTGGAATGGCCTCCAGTCCTCGACACTAACCTATGCGAAACATAGCGGCACTAGGCCGCTACTTCACGCCGGTATTCTGTGCGAGTGTGGTAAGTAACCCGGACGAGTCTGGCCCGATTGTGCTGACGTCATAAGACAGCAGCGTGACTCTCCCACTTTCAAAAAGCCCGTAGTCGCCTCTTACGACACCTTTGGACCTGGGACTACCCTATTCTTTTTACGCCCCGGGGCAGCTCAGGGCAAATGGGGCAAGGGCATTTGAATTTTTTATCATTTTCACCGGTGAGTACTTCAACCTAATACTTTTCACACTTTGAACCTTTGTAATTATGTTAATGCCGTTTACGTCTGAGACCAAAAATCGAGGTTTTTCATGACATAGATATCAAGCCCTGCATTGATGACTGGGTTTGCAATATGAAATGATAATTTTATGATAATGTTAATTATCATAATAATATACAGATTTTCCAACAGGGACTGCTTCAGTGTCTCAGTGATTCACACTGTGAAAAACTTTTATAACAGTTTTATACACAGTAATAATATTTTATTCTGCTTTCCGAGCTCCGAAACTGTATACTACTACTACTAGGTGTATAGCATAACGTAAAAGTAAAAAAAACTACATCAAATTTAAGACATAAAATACAATTGATAATGGCTTATTAAATAGTAATGCCCAATCAACTTCAAAGATAATACTTTAAAAAGATTATAAAAACAACTTTAATCACTTATATTCCCCTATCAATCAATGTTTTTAAGATACAGTTATTCGAAATCAATTAACATCGTGTCTTACATTTAAAAAAGATAAAATAGTTTAATGTAATCATTGTTATGTGTTGCTTAGTAAATATTTCATTAAAGATCAAATATATTTATTTTTATCGATATAAAACACGTTTTCTGCTTACTGCTACACTGTTTCTTCTGGGCATCAAAGATATGGTGGACAGATCCATCATACATTGCTATGCAGACAATAGTTCTGGAGATGCCGTATACACTGGCCATCCAGGTCTCTAGCGGGATATCGTCGACCAGTGCTGGAATAAACTTGTGTTTTCTATCAAGTCTGTACTAATACTGTAAGATACCATAGACCGACAGCTCACGCACACCAATCCGACCCAATAAAAGTAATGTGTCACCGCAGAGCCTCTACCTTGACCCAATTTCAACGTAACAGTAAGGGCGAAGGTACTGCTTACAGATTGACAACAACTCCCAATCGGTAGACGAAACGCAATCCGTAACTGAGCAGCAAATTAAAGAAATCATAAAACAAGAGCTCACATATTGCCTTCAGGCAACATCACAAGAACTAATTATTGCTGAATTTATCAATTGAGTCTACTGGATGTGGACGTGGCATGCGTGATTAAGTGATACAATAACTACAGCGCAACAAAACTGATTTGATTGTTAAGCGTTAATTAATTTAATTAACAAACAAGATTGCCGGAATAGGTGGAGGCGTAGCTAACAACATGATCCCAGAAAATGTACAAAACAAACGTGTGGCGAAATTTTAAAGAATTGTTAAAAAAACGTTTCTGCGGTAAAGGTTGTGATAACATAAGGTGACGAGTGCAATTGTAGTGCCGCTCAGAATTTTTGGGGTTCTCAAGAATCCTGAGCGGCACTGCATTGTAATGGGTAGGGCGTATCAATTACCATCAGATGAACGTCCTGCTCGTCTCGTCCCTTATTTTCATAAAAAACAAGAAAAAAAACATATTGAGACATGAGAACGTTCTCTAGTAGTGTATAATTATAATGTTTGCTGCTTACTTCAATGTTATGTTTAATGTTACATTAGCTATGCACATTGCACATTACAATACTGGTATCATTTAGTATATGTAATATTCGATACAATTTGTCATAATTTGTTTATAGTATTTTATACAACGGTTGCATAAAGAGGGTCAAATAACGCGAGTGGCGCGGGTTGAATGTGTCAATGAATGAAGCCACTGGCTTTTTAGCCTAGTTATTCAACGTGACGCAAACAATATTTTTTCTACGACTTGATATTGTTATTTATTAATAAACAAACAATGACATGGCCTCTTAAATGGGGGGGAAATGTATTGTATACAAACTTAACTCTGGTGAGTGGTTTCATTTTTCCTTCAAGTAATGGCAAAGGTACACCCGTACGGCCTATACGAGAAAATTGAAACTTACTGAAAACTTACTGATTTATTGAAAATATACCTAGCAGCATCTTGGCAAATTATATTAACAAGTTTTTTTTTTTTGGCTGCATTATAATGTCCAAGTAAACTTGCAGATTTGTCATAGGCTACATAAAATTAATGACTACATAAAAGTTCCAGATATAACAGATTTGCGTTTCACATTAAAATAAATCATCACAACATTGTATTCCGCTTCCGTGTAACGAAATTTAAGAATGTCAACTAATCAATTGTTAATAGCCTTTCATAATTATTAATTAGTAATAACATAAACAAGCCATGTGCCAAACATTATAGTAGAGGAGCCCAAGCGGGGATTCTGGAATTTATTCGAATGCGTCAGAATAACGTAATAGGGACAAACTTGCACCTTGTAAAGTACTCCCAACATACATGAGCCCTGTATATAAGGTCGAACGTGTAGAACAGCTGATCAGATTAGTAAAAAAAATCGATTCTTGGAATAATTCGAGCGCATCAGATTGAGTTAAGTAGAGTGCCTTAATCTCACAATTTGATAGTTACATAAGGAAATCGGAATCTCACAAATATTCAAACAAAAAAAATTATTTCGTCAGGTTAAGAGAATTCCTCCACACAATTGTCATATTATGGGTCAAGCCGACAAGGACAATAAAATGAACCGTCTTTATAATAATATGAAGCGCTTGAGAATTTTAAGGCATTTTCAAAAAAAAAATATTTCTTGTTTTTAGCATCTAACCTACACAATCTAATAGGCGCCAATGACGCTCGAGTAAATCACTATTTAGTCTCTTGGGCTCCCCTACCATTATATAAATTGACATTGTTTTGTCAAATGCTTGTCACTCTGTCAGGCGATCCATCAGATAACTATCACATCTGCTACTACATCCATCCTTTAATTTAAATGGCGCTTACCTGCTAGATGACACATCTATATATACATTGTGAAACGTAAATGATGTCTTATTTTATATGCAAGTAGCAAGAAGCCTATCAGGAACTTTACTTGGACACTGTTTAACAGCCCCTTAGTCTAATGATTTAAGCATGAAAATATTGTCTACGTTATATAGTATGTACTACGTAATATTTCTATGAACCTACCATTCCTAACCTAGATTTAGAAGTATTATAGTATTTTTCATACTTCATAAAGTATTACTGATCGCGGGTATATAAATGACAGATAAAAGTAGACGAGTACAAAATTGTGCATTTATAAATCATAATATTTGAATGAATTATTGATCGAATTATAAAACTACTTTAATGTTATATCTCATCAATTTTCTCATTACTCTAGCTGCGGTGTCGAATCGATTAAGTGATAAGATCAAGGCGAGTCATCGAAAGAAATATGTCTATCACAAACACAATGCACATCCGATATACGACCGTATTTTTGCAACTGGTAAGTTATAATAAAATTAAATAATTAACACAAAACTTAAAGTGAAGTAGTTTCGATGACTTTTGTCGTGACGGTTTAAATAATATAATGTCGAGGTGAAATCTGACAGACTTCAAGTATTAAAATAATTATAAAAAAAATATAAGCTGCATAGTTTACCAGACTTACATTTAAGTTAAGGTAAAAATTAAACATTCTTCTTTTTTTAATAAATTGTGATTTATTGGCAATCGCTCGAGATTTGGAGACCCAGTATTCCGATACTAGGCTAGGCTGTAAGGGAAGGGTTGTCGAAGAGCGGTGATACGACAAATGGGTTTGTTTAGGTGGTAAGCGCGCAAACTTAACGCTACCCCATTCCGCGATCTTCTCAAGATAGGACTCGATAGAAGACACAAGTTTCTCCCGGCACTGGTTGACGATTTCCCTAGCATCGCCCGTGCTGTAGTCTGCAATGACATGTATGTGGAGGTGTCCAACATATCACTGATACGCAGAAGAAACAGTGTGGGAGATAATCGTCGACCTTTCTGCTGCGCCCAGTGAGGAAGCTGGAGGTCCACTTGCATAAGATCTCGGGAAGCCCAAATGATGAAGTTTTGAGAGGAGCGCCTCGTGCCATATACTATCAAAGGCCTTCGCTATATCCAGGCTAACTGCCAGGCCTTCCCCCATGCTTTCGATAGCCGCAGCCCATCTATGTACCAGAAAATTATCTGCCGACCGACCGTGACCATTCCGAACTTCATCGGTGTGTCCGAAAACATAACGGAGTAGCGTCACTACCGGAACTTCGTTTTTTTTTTTTTATATGAGAGGGGGCAAACGGGCAAGAGGCTCACGGGATGGGGAGAGGTGAGGCATCCGCCCATGGACATCCGCAACAACAGGTGTGTCAAGAAATGCGTTGCCAGCCTTTAAGGTCCCTAAGTCGTATCTGTTCGGGAAGACCGTTGCCGGTAGTTGATTCCACAAAGTGGCTGTGCGAGGCAAGAAATTTCGAAGAAAACGCGCGGTTGTGGAATGCCAGACGTCTACGTGATGCGGATGGTACTTTGCACGTAATGTCCGATGGTGGAATTCGGCCGTTGGAATCAACCCGAACAGCTCCTCTGAGCACTCCCCGTGATAAATGCGGTAGAAGATGCAGAGAGAACCCACATCTCTACGCAATGCTAGAGAATCAAGCCGATCGGAGATGACTTGATCGTCGATGATTCGAGCCGCTCTTCGTTGTATGCGGTCAAATGGAAGAAGCTGGTACTGGGGAGCACCCGCCCAGAGGTGAGAAGAGTACTCCATGTGAGGCCGAGTTTGCGCCTTATAAAGTTGCAGGCGGTGGCTTTTAGTGAAGTACTGTCTCGCCTTACTGAGTACACCAAGCTTTTTAGAGGCCAGTTTGGCCTTCTCTTCTAAGTGACCACAAAACTGAACGTCGCTCGATATATCGACGCCAAGTATGCCAATACAGGCTGTGGCAGTTAGCGGAGTGATCTCGAATCGAGGGGATACGACAAAGGGAGACTTTTTAGTGGTGAACGCACAAACCTGTGTCTTCTTGGGGTTGAATTGGACTAAATTTTGTCGGCCCCATTCCGAGACTTTGCAAAGCATAGTCTCGATTTCAGACACAAGTTTGTTCCGGTTCTCGTCGACGCTATCCCGGGACATGTTGGCACGGCCGGTGTAGGAAGCATACCTCGTGCTGTCGTCTGCATAGCAATGAATATTGCTGATTTGCAGCATATCATTGTTATGCAGAAGAAACTGCGTAGGGGATAGCACATAGCCTTGCGGGACACCAGAGTTTATAGGTTATAAGTCGGAGCATGCACCGTTGATAACAACCTTGATGCTCCGATCAGCCAAAAAGCTAGTGACCCATTTGCACAACTTCTCGGGAAGCCCATATAATGGCAGTTTCGCTATAAGCGCTTTATGCCACACCCGATCAAAGGCCTTCGCTATGTCCAAACTCACCGCCAACGCCGCTTGCGCCCATTTATGGGTGAGGTACGCAAGAAGATCACCAGCTGAGCGACCCTGACGGAAACCGTACTGGCAGTCGCTGATCAGCTGGTGCCCCTCTAGGTATCCCAAGAGCTGGCGGTTGATGATCGACTCCATTACTTTGGAGAAAATGGAGGTAATGGCAATGGGGCGATAGTTGGACGGATCTGAGCGTACACCTTTCTTAGGGATCGGGTGCACTAAAGCCGCCTTCCATAATTTCGGGACTACGCCTGATGAGTAGGAGAGCCGGAAAAGACGGGTAAGGACCAGCGCCAGTTCCGGAGCACATGTCCGCAGCACTATCGGGGGAATGCCATCGGGCCCGCTCGATTTGTGAATGTCCAAGGTGAGAAGCGCCTTAAGCACGGCACCATGCCGGATTTTTACCTCCGGCATATATGAATCGCACCGCGGAATATACGGTGGTGGTGCACCTTGGTCATCCAGAGTCGAGTTGGACGCGAAGAGGGAGCCCAGGAGATCAGCTTTCTCTTTCGCATCATGGGCCAGCGAGTCATCATCCGGCGGAATGGCTGGCTGGCAGAAATTTCCTTGGACAGCCTTGGCGAGCGACCAGAACGCACGAGTTCCCGAGGGAAGGCGTGCAAGTCTTTCGCCAATTCTGCCAATGTGCTTCGACTTCGCGTCAGCAATAACTCTTTTGAAGGACCTGGAGGCATGATTGAAGTGTTTTTTAAGTTGGAATTCACATCCTTAGATACCACCGCATTGACCCAAGCCTGATAGCACTCCTGCTTTCGGCGAGAGGCCATTTTGCAGGAGCGGTCAAACCATGGTTGGGACCTGCCACCGATAGGCGCAGAGGAGGATGGAATGAAGAGTTCCATACCTTGCAGTACCACATCAGCAACAGCGTCAGCAGCGGCATCTGGATCTCCCAGCGAAAAACAGATCTGCCTCCACGGGTAGGATGCAAAAAAGCATCGCATCTCGTCCCACTCTGCTGACCTATAGTGCCACACGCGGCGACAGCCTAAGAAGCGGGGCCGTGTTAGGCGCGTGATCGGCACGGTGCTCCGGATCAGGCAGTGGTCCGACGATCCCAGAGGAGGGTCAACGGAAACTAGGGAGCCGTCCGGATGTGAGGTCAACAGAAGGTCCAACAGTGAAGGTGTATGATCTTGCACATCTGGGATTCGCGTTGGCGCAATAACCAGTTGCGTCAGACCATATGCTAAGGCGAAGTCGTGAACAGATCTCCCTGCATGATCGGTGGTACGTGAGCCTAGCCTTTCGGCGTGGTGGGCGTTAAAATCGCCAAGAAACACGATCTCTGCAGTGGGGATCTGCTCAAACACGGAATCTGTAGCCATTTGGATGTGTTCGAGGAGCCGGTCAGTCTCTGCGTTACCGCTATGGGACCTATACAGGCATGCGAAGATTCGCGGATGGTCATCGCAGTCTACACGCAGCCAGATGATGGATAGGTCCTGTCCTTCAAGAAAACTCAGGCGTCGAGAACAGACATCCTCCCTGACGTAAACGCACACGCCAGCCCGTGGTATAAAGGAGTGTTCCAAATTATACCCCGGGTAGGAAAGGTAAGATGAATCAGCCAGGGAGGATATCTGTGTCTCGGTTAAAAAGAGCAGGGCCGGCTTCGCCGTCTCCAGGTGAAAGTGGACGGCATTTAAATTTGAGCGAAGCCCCCTGGTGTTGCAAAAGTCCACAGCGAGTGTGGAGGAGGGTGGTTTGAGCCTCCTGCTCTGTTTGCCCCGAGTCAGCGCAGATTTGCCCCCTCCAGAATACGCGGGGCAGCCTGGGCAACCACTATTAGGTACAGGCCCTAATTGTGGACGCCCAGGGACGGATTCTCCAGGGCTGCATAGCCTGGTACCGTCCTGGAGTAGTCTCTTTTTAGTCTGTGCTACCATTTGTATTTGGGAGGGAGGTGTAGGCCTCCGGATACCCCACTCACCGGACGAAACACAGCGGCATAGCCGCTATTTCACGCCGGTTTCGAGTGGGGGAGTGGTATTTCTCCGGGCGTGCCGGCCCAATTCGGTTGTGTCCGTGAGGACCCAACATGGCACTACCACTCCTAAAAATTTAAATTTCGTTCGTCTACGAAGTTTTGTTTCAGAGAAAGATAGATAGTAGGCCTTCTGACCAACAGGTTTAACTTGCGTTCCGGTCGATTGAAAAAAGATAGAATACTGTATGATAACATTTTTTTTTATGGAATAGGAGGACAAATGAGCGTACGGGTCACCTGTTGTTAAGTGAAGCGAAGGTGGAATCCGGCGGCAGGAATCAGGTTAAACAGCTCTTCGGAACACTCCCCGTGATAAATGCGGTAGAAGACACACAATGAAGCGACGTTTCTACGCAACGCCAAGTGATCCAGCCGTTCACAGAGCACTGGGTCCCCGACAATTTGAGCTACTCTGCGTTGCACGCGGTCAAATGGATTGAGCTGATACTGGGGTGCGCCGGACCAGAGATGACAGCAATACTCCATGTGTGGCCGGACCTGCGTTTTATAGAGCGCTAGTATTTGGGCCGGCTTGAAGTAATGCCGTGCTCTATTAATGACGCCCAGTTTCTTTGAAGCCAATTTGGCTTTGCCCTCCAGATGGCCACGGAATTGGCAATTGCTCGAGATTTCGAGACCCAGTATTCCGATACTAGGCGAGGCTTTAAGTGTTGTCGATGAGCGGTGATACGACCATGTTAACACCGTTGTTACGTCTGTGAGACGGCGGTGCCTTCAGTAGTGGTACGTGTGGCCGCGCTCATGAGGTTTCATCGATTCATCATTAACTAAGTCACGGGATGGGAATGTAGCAGCGAGCTCGACACCGTCCGTCATGTATTTATTAAAATATTGCATAAATCATTTTAAATACGTCTCTGAGATGTGTAGGTCGTCAATTAAAGGTTAAACATTATTTGCACATTTATAATCTTTTGACAATTCTTAAGAGTACTCACCACTGACCTGTATAAATACCTACAACTGAACAGGCTGTTCCTTAACTTTGACAGCAAACTACAGTTTTTGTGCCTACTTGAAGTGCCCCTCGCGAGCGTCCAGAGAACTAATTTTGACGTATAATACAAATGGCTGCAAAGGAATGTACAATACTCTGAAGTATTTTTGCATTTTGATTATTATTTTTTTCTTTTTCAACGAACATAATTAATTCGTTTCAAAAGAATTAACGCAATAAAGTACCCAATTTTTTTTCGGAAAAAGTTTCCTACCCTCTATCGATATTTGCTTAGGTTGTCATTACTAACTAGTTTTAGTACCGCAGACTCTCGCTACATGGCCAACAGCGCCAAAATGGCGAATATCAAACAGGCATAAAAGCACTTTGACAGCCGCTAGTCCAGTGCTATAAAGTAGAGGTCAGTGGTACTCGCTAATAATATTTGTCCATTATGAATTTCCTTTACCATAAATTTTTGTATAATTTTGACAAATATTGGTTAAGACAAACAAATAAGACACGATATTTCTTTACCTTACGTTTGAGGAAGTAGCTATCAATAGATTATGTACACTACAACGGCGCCTATTTCTGCCGTGAAGCAGTAATGTGTAAGCATTATTGTGTTTCGGTCTGAGGGAAGTAGCTGGTGATATAACTGGGCAAATGAGACTTCTTATGTCTCAAGGTGACGAGCGGAATTGTAGTCCGCCCAGAATTTTTGGATTTTTCAAGAATCCTCAACGGCACTGCATTGTAATGGGCAGGGCGTATCAATAACCATCAGAACGTCCTGTTCGTCTCGTCCCTTACTTTCACAAAATAAGTTATTTAGTTATACGCGTCGATTGAACATTACGTTTCGTCATAAAGTTGTGTTTTAAGAGTTGCTTTGCATTTTCTTGTAAAACAATTTTAAATATTTAAGAGAATAAATTGGAGTGGAAAATAATTTACCGTACGAAATTATCGTAATAATTTTTTTTTGTGATTTAACGCACATTTTTTTAAAATATAAATTCAATAATACTAAAACTATACTCAAATAAATAGAAAAAATAAGCAGAAGTTTAAAATATATTTAACCTCGTTGTTTAATGTACTTATGACGTGAGGTGGTACTCAATTTAAAAATAAGAAATTTTCATTTATATTTCCCTACTAATTTAAGTAAATATAGCAGACGATCATATAGTCCAATTATGGTGACATTCTGGAATTATTTTGTTTTTCTATTCCTATATCAGCTTCCGCAACCCTGACAACTTGTGTACAAAATTGAAAATAAATCGTTGTACTTTCAAACAAACGTTACAACAGACAAACCCACATTCGCATATATAACATGTATTATTATTTCTATGTTATGAACAAAAAAAAGGGTTGTATTATTTCATTTTCATTATTATAACACTAGAAAAAAGGGATTGCTTGTAACTAATTTTAGTAGGCTTCATAAGATACATAATAGCTTTAAGGGTAAATGTATTACACTTTTAAGATAAAAACCCAATGGCTGTTCAGACATTCTCTTTAAATGTTTTATAAAAAAAATGGCTCAATAGTAAATCCTACTACTCCACAGTTGAATATCTAAGTGATCCGACAGACTGGGTCCAGATCATGATTATTTTATAGCAATTACAATGACAGTACAATATTGTATATTTTAAAAATAATGCGGGGAGAGTTTCTTGTGCCGATTCTTCTCTCTCAGAAGGCCATTTGTTTCCAAAGCGGTGGTAGTGTTAGAAATGACATCAAAAAAACTTCTAAAGGAATCAATTTTGAGAAAATGCCCTTTATGCCGTTTTGGGTGTTTACTAAAAACGCCTAAAAGATACCATTATCCTACAAAGTCAATAAAAAAAAATTAAAGAAATGAACATATTGATTGTTGCATCTTATTCCATTTTTGACAACGCATGTATATTAGCTAATTTTCAAGTTTTTACTTGGTTATCACAATATTAAGCTTTCGGTTAATCCAATATTAATGTATATAATGACTTGTAAAGTGTTTAACCTTATTTAAAAATAACAACATACAAAGAAAGAAGTATTTATAAAGAGATCTACATAATTAAGCTTTTTATGACTATTAATTTGAGTATATTGTATATACAAACAGCATCCGAGTAAGTGTACAAAGTACACACATCAAAAAAGTCTAAGCAACATGCATCATATTACAAATTTACCATTTATATTAATTAATTTCTTAGTCTTTATTCACTCAAAGTGCATAGGTATGTAAACTTTTTAGTTATTGATGACATACTGGGTGGTTGTAAAAAATAATTTCGATTATGGTTGTTTTTTTTTCATAAAATTAAATGAAACGGAATTTGTTTGAATTTAAGTACATTTTTATTGCTACATTTAGTCTTGATTTTATAATTTTACCAACCATTTAAATAAAGTTAGCGACAAAATTGAATTGTTAGATATTCATTACGTCATGGAGCGACGTCATTTGACAGCAAATGAAATGCAAAGAGCTGTAGGGATGTTGCAAGCAGGAAGTAATCAATCTCAGGTATCTCGGCATTTTGGGATTCGTAGAAGTGTTATTTGTCGTCCTTGGCAGCGCTGCAGTAATACAAGGGAACCCGCTGAACAGCATTCAGGCCGTAAAAGGAGTACAACCACTCGGCAAGACAGGTACATACAACTGACTGCAAGACGCCAGCCGATGTTAACCGCTCGAGAGATAAGTTTGAGGCTACAAAATTCAAGTGGTGTTGATGTAAGTCCCCAATCTGTACGAAATCGACTGCATGAGTACGGCCTACGAGCTCGACGCCCAATTAGGTGCCCACCGATAAATCACGGGAATCGCGCTCGTCTAAATGAATGGTGAAGAGAACGCAGAACATGGACCCAGGAACAATGGGATAAAATTATGTTTTCCGATGAGTCGCGATTCGGATTTAGGCCTGACACAAGAAGGTTGCGAATGTACCGTCGGCCCGGAAATACTGAAAGACTCAGGTGCATTCAGAAAGTTCATCCATACAGCGGCTCTACAGTTATGGTATGGGCGGGAATTATGAAGAACAGGCGAACTGAGCTCGTTTTTGTAAATGGAAACATGAACGCTGAAAATTACGTGGAGGATATTCTCAGACCTTATGTCCATCTATTTGCACAAACTTTTGGCTCCGATTTTACGTTAATGCATGACAATGCGCGTTCACATACAGCTCGGCGGACCAGTCAATACTTGGCATCGGAGAACGTCCGGGTATTGCCCTGGCCTGCACAATCGCCAGACCTCAACCCCATCGAGAACGCATGGGGCATGCTCCAGAGACGTGTTTTGAAGGACTTGGACGGAGTGACAACAACCAAACAGCAGAAGGATTAGCTACAATTCCATTGGGAGCAAATACCGCAAGATTACATAAAAAGTGTCATTAATTCAATGAATAATCGTTGCCGACAAGTTCTGAATAGCAGAGGAAGCTATACTTTGTATTATCTATTAATTATCCTATTATTTACAATAAATTCATTTTCGTTAGAAATTTCATTTTGTTAAAAAAATTTTTAGTTGCTTATGTACCTTAGTTTCTGCCGTATATTCTAATATTGTTAATTTCTGTTAGTAAACGAACTTACAACAGCTGTTATTTTTACATCATAGCACCCTAAAGATATTATTTTAATAATAAAATACAACGTTATAATGTGAAAAACCATCCTAAAATTTAAATTAGTACATGTCGCTTAGACTTTTATGATGTGTATATATTTGATGCAAAACAAAAAAGTATTTTTTATAACTCTACTTTGAATAAACATATTGGAGTCTGAGTTTTCAAAAATGCTTCCTTAATATTGGTACATTAAAAAATATTCAAGTAAAACTGAAAATATCTTGAACCATTTCAAATAAATATGGAGTAACGTATAACAACAGTTTTTTTTTTTTTTCAGATTTTTTATTTCATTTTTACTACAGCTCATGAAGACTTGGGAAAAGTGAGTTATGTTACATACTATTATATCATACACTAATCGTTCCCGCCCGCTTCGCTGGGCGCATTTTAAAAGAATAGAAATTAAATTTTATGCATCTTATTATAAATACAATAAAACAATAGGTAGCCTAAAACCATCTTGGATAAATTTCGAATCGAAAATGGAAACGAAATGCAAAAACCAAGAACAAATTAACGAATGACGGAAAATTTCTGAAAACTTACATATTATTTATTGCAATAGTAGTAATAAATAAACAATTAAAACACATGGAGATTTTTTTTAAATATAACTGAGCCATTTGAAATATTTCTTAAAACCATTAAATTATAACGGCTTAAAAAATTCTTTCAATTGACTTTTGTACTGAGCGTTACTTCCGTCAGAAAAAAATTCTGAGTTACCCCCAAATCGCGCCTAAAGACGTTTTACTTCAAAAAGGGTTATATATTTAACGAATGGTGGTAGTTTCATGTCATAGAAGATTTTTGTTATTGTTTTACTGAATTATGCTAACTGAATCTTAGTGCAGTAAGCCTTTTTTACTATTTTTAAATTATATTGAACATATTAATAAAATTTTATAAATTTTACATGACACTCAGTACTCACTTACCCTTTAATAACACACAACTGATGCACGTGTTTGCAGTTGAAGAGTTTTTGAAGTACTGGTGCATTTTATTTTATATTATTGTAGACCCACGCTAACCTAAACCATGCGCCAGCCTGTGGGTTTCCTTTAGCTTTATTGGGTAGACCTTTGTAAAACTTAAGTTCCTATTGCTCTAATAAAGGAAGTAGCATTTCAACGAACAGACAACACTTAAAATTGCATCTTAAGTTTCATTGCTTTTAAAGGACATCGTAGCAATTTCGTAACATAAATTACCTAATAATTTTTTCAGACAGTAAAAGATTGTGCGACAAAGGTGTGTATTATGTTTTTGTTTTATTATGATAATTATTAAATACAGCTGACAAAGAGATATTATTTATATGTGAATAATTAAATACAGCATGAGAACCTACGTACCGTGAATGATTTGGAATTTGTATTTTAGTGCAAAGGCAATGACTGTCATAGCCAAGTAAGTGAACTGATTATAATTATTAACCTAGCGGTAGGTTTCAGCGTATTATTTCAAATAATGTATAATATCCACAGCTGTCTGTGATGCTAAATTCAAAAGAAATATGAAATAACAGTTGTGTGACAAAGATTATTATAACATTAATGACTTTCTTAATAATAGGTATCTTAGCAAAGGAGTGACCGCACCAATCCTATTAATGATTCAATTTTACTAAATGAAATTTTATTAAAATAAAAATAAAAACTACTTTTAAAATAACCGATTTCAAAAATTGAAAAGTATCAAATAACTAGAAATTTAATTTAATACACCTCTTATGCAAACCTTTACCATTAATATTAATAAACACTATTATTTGTATGTGCTACATATTGATAGCTTTGAAGTCGGTGCCAAGCTCTAAGCAAAATAAAACTTAATATTAAAAATAGCTTACTTACTGGAATTTATTAAGGTTTTCTAGCCACGCATGTCTGTACGCTTGGGTTGTTTTGTTCTAGACGAAGCTATCCCGCTCAAAGTCACGCATGGCGAGTGTGGGTACCTACTATTACATTTGGCTTGGCAAAATGGCATCTATTCCGCATCGAACTAAAGAAAAAGTACGTAAATAGGATCATGAATCTCAGAGTAATCAAATAAAATTTAATTTGAAATTCAAAAGACTGTGAGAACTTGCATAATTTTGCAAAAACAGTTTATACGTTTGTGAGATAGCGTGTACAAAAAACTGATACTCCGACAGACACACATAAAAAATTATCAACTCACAGTTTTTGGCCTCGATTACTTAAAATGTAAAATGTGTATCCGAATATTGTTTTAAAAATATATAGGTAAATATAGTGTACAGACACTGCATGCTTACTATTTTACTGTTTTTTAGTATTTATTTTATTTAAAACATTAAATCGTTGATATTATTCATTAATTACACACTTCACTTAATTTATTAACCAGTGGGGTGCTCTTTTGCACAGGATATCGGCTAGATAATGGGTAGCACAATGGCGCCTGTTTCTGCCGTGAAGCAGTAATGTGTAAGCATTATTATTTCAGTGTGAAGTGCGCCGTAGCTAATGAAATTACTGGGAAAATGAGACTTAACATCTTGTCTCAAGGTGACGAGCGCATTTAAAGTGCCGCTCAGAATTTTTGGGTTTTTCAAGAATCCTGAGTGGCACTACATTGTAATGGGCAAGGCGTATCAGTTACCATCAACTGTAAGTCCTGCTCGTCTTGTCCCTTATTTTCATAAAAAATAACTTAATTTATATTTTTTTTGATGTTTGCTTGATAGTGTTATGGCAGTATGTCATCAGCATTGGTAAGATATTATAATATTTCAATGTTATTTTTTAATGGAAGAGGATGCCGGACGAGCTTAGAGGTCACGTGATGTCAAGTGATCTATTGCAACACCAGAGGAATCCCAGGATCATTGCCAGCCTTTTAGAATAGTGAACGTCGTTGACTTAATCATCCGGGAAACACCGCACAAGGAGGCTCATTCCACAGCTCGGTACGTGGGAGAAAATTCTTTGAAAACCGTAGTGTGGAAGAACGCCACACATCCAGATAGTGGTGATGATTTTGTAATTTATGGCATGTCGTGCGACGGTGGAGTTCGGCAGGAGTCAGGTCAAACAGGAACAACTCCCGACAATGATAAATGCGGGAGAAGACACAGAGTGAATTGGCAATGGCTCGAGATTTCGGGACCCAGTATTCCGATACTAGGCGAGGCATTAAGTGTAGTATTATCGAAGAGCGGTGAGACGTGTCAGTGGGTGGTTTCTTATAAATATTATTACGTTTCATTTGTCTAAATCGGTTTGTTACTTTGTGTCGTCAGCTTAATGAAGATGACCCGTATTACTGAAGCAGTTGGCATTTAATATATTAACGTTAAATAATGAAGGACCGACATGAAGGGCAAAACCCTTGAGGAATGCAATGGGCAAGATGACAATAACCAGCAACTACTTAGTTGTTTCAATTTGTCCATTGTTCATGGGAGACATCTTTGTACATGATGCTAGATAGGTGGGTACCACAGTGGCATCTCTTTCTAATATGGAGAAGATCTAACACTATTTTGCAAGCATTATTGTGTTTTGGTTTGAAGGACGCCGTGGCTGGTGAAAACTATTGCGCTTATGAGACTTTACATCTTTTGTCTCAGCGTCACTGCATTGTAATGTACAGGGCGTATCACTAACATCAGGTGCACGTCTAGCTAGCACGTCACTTTTATTTATATAATCAAATTGTGAGATTCTTTATATTTTTTTGTCAAAATTATATTCAAAATACAGCCAGCCGCCATTACATGGAATACCCACCCCAATTTTACACATTTCATTGTTGTCTTCAGATTATTCGAAACAATCATTGAAATGATATTCCGTGACAAGCGTAATATAGCGATTTTGTGAACTATTAATCATTATTTTCTGCAAAAAATTTATATTATTTCGGAAATTGTAGATACTTTTTAAGAAACGTATGTAAACTGAATTAATTAACAACATAATTTAAATCCATAGGATGCTGAAAGTTAATTCAATTAGGACAAAAAGCAAATGTTAATATCTGAAAACAACCAAAATGAGTTCATCCAATATTTCTCTAAAGCTTTATTTTATAAAAAGAAAGAATGATATACATAGATTACAAATAAACAGCATATTAGGAAGCAATCGTTATGGCCACTGGTATTTCATGAAAATATTGACCTGAATCTTTAGTAGACAAAAAACAATAGATATAATGTGCACTCAAAAGTAAAAATAATTGCATATTTTCACAATCAAATTAATTAATCTTATTCTAGTTTAAGACTTTGGATGGATGCCATTGTCAGATCTGGACCAACAGGACCACACAGGAAACACCAGTTTTCTAATAAAAAAAAAAGAATTATCAAAAACGTTTCATCCAGTCGAAAGTTTTGAGGTAACAAAAACATAAAAAAAAGAACATACCGACGAATTGCAAACCTCCTCCTTTTTTGAAGTTGGTTAAAAATTAATAGATCATTAATAACTAATAAAGTTATTTATTGGGTACTTCGACAGAATACACATAACACGTTTACAGAAATAATAAAAAATATATACTACAACAATGAACTTAAAACTAAAAACCTTAAGAAATATAATATAATAACTAAAATATATTGTTAAAGGAGTCTAGGTTATATTGTTTAGGTAAGGTTCCAAAGATACTGGCAGCGTTCTCCCTTACAATAGCCGGATTAATTCTTTTCCAAGGTAACTGCCAGCACTTCGGTCTCCTGTGATGTCGACTAACATTTTTGCTATTCCCTTAAAAAGCCTTATTGCTTTCAGTGTCGAGACCGTGGTCCTAACCCCATGGACCACGGTCTCGACACTGAATCATCAGTGTTCAAATAATATCTTTATTCATACAAAATTCCCACATTTTTTTTGATGTAACTGTTTATATGAATGGGAATATTTAAAATGTATTTATATTAAAAATTTTGTTAATAGAGAACTGATAACATCCAGCAATATAGCAGTGTCATGTATATACTCGTATTTAGCAGTGCAATATGCATAGGTACTTGTAAATGAATGTAAATATAATTATTAAATTTATTATATATTCACAAAAAAAATACAACCATATAAAATGCTTCTGTAATCCTCATATGGTGTTGGAATATTGATGGATGGCAGTGATCCATTACCATCAATTGACTTTAATGGTAGTTTTTGTTGTAATTACAACTAATAACTAATAGTTAACCGCTTCAAACATCCATATTAAAGCGCTATAAATATTGCACATATAATTGAAAATCAGATAATCTTTAATAAGGTATCTAGCAGTCAAGACCAGCTGGTAAATATTTAATTACCTGAAAAATCTTATTGGCTTCCTTCCATCCTTTCTTTCTGTGTCGTTTCGACAAGGCAACATAAGTTTCTACCCGCATTTCTTTCTGGATATCAGTCAAATCATGAGGCACAAATTTTTCATATTTTTTTTATTTTATTGATTCGACGCAAATGTGTTAGTATTTTTGGTAAGGTAACGTAAACCATACCGCTAATTCCAGCGTAGTTTATCCCGAATCGCTTCTACCATCTCCTTCAATTCATTGTTATTCACCTGCGTGGGCGGTCTTCCACGTGGTTCGTTCTTCAAATCAAAGTTTCCATACGATAGCATTTAAATCAAAATCGCACGGTGCGTTCATTAGCTGTCCCCTCTCCCAACGCAACATAGATATTGCGAGCTATTTCTGTCGAGTTAGTTCCGCGTCGAAACTCGTATCCAAAAATCACTCGAATTTTCGAAATATCCATCTTTCTTGTCTAAGCTGAATAAAAAAAACAATTGATAATCGAATGTTGTACATTTAAAAAAAGAACTACATAGGTACCATGTAAAAAAGTTTCACTCAAAAATCTCAAACCAAGAAGGTTTTATATCAATTCGAAGTACCTATCTTATATCTTTAAATGAGCAATTCTTGTATATATGTTTGTAATCTGAATCTCGGAAAAGGCTCCAACGATTTTCATAAAATTACAGCTACAATAACACTAGAATACAAAGGTAAATTTGGCCACTATGTACAAGACTATAATAGCTCAGGTTGGGTCATATTGGTTGATCCGGAAAGCAGAAGACCCAGGTTCGAATCCGGATGTCCTATTAGTTTTTATTGTTCAAGTTTATTACATTCTTAAAAATCATAGTCGTCTAGATATTTACGATAAAACAGCAATTTCATACTTTAACCCCTATTATAAAAAAAAATGCAATACTTTAATTACCTCATTATATTTTGTCTCAAATAAGCTGTACCTTGACAAATTCGAGTGATCGTATAACGGTTCCGGATAGTTTCACTGAGACGTACGGAACCCAAAAATATAGACATATTTATGTACAGGTATATAGTCTGCATATGAAATTATAATTTGACGATATCTATATTGTTGCAATGATAACGCGGTGGCAATTTGGATTTAACAAATGCTCTCAAATACATTCCTTGTCCAAATAAAAATCCCAAATACTTAAAAATTGGTCTCGCAATATCGTGCTTTCGGGTGGTTTTTATGCTAGTATATTCTAAGTCTTTGTGACTAGCTAAGCTACACTATTTTTTACAGGCCGTTGGTTTTAACGCAACAGCAAAGGTAAGGTGGTAATGGATAGTGGGTACTAGAAAATATTAACCCACGAAAATTATTTATTTTTGTTTCTTTCAGAGCAAAGGTGACCTTTCAACGGCTACGGTGGGTACTTATTGAAATAAAACTTCTTTACGCACGTTTTACTTGAGGAGTAAACTAGTGAATGCGTCACGCGGAATGAACGCTAGCGTTACGCGAACGGTGATATCTCGATTTGGGGAGTAAGCTGGTGAATGCGTGACGAGAGCGTTACAAACGAACTCTAGCGTTACCCGAACGGTGATTTCTCAATTATTTCGTAATTTTATTTAATTATTGAAGAATTTTATTAAATAATCCTTTGTTTTACATCAGCCAAGCACACTCATTTTTTACAATCCCATTTGTATCATCAACTATTAAAATCCAATAAATTAAATATAATGAATAGCGGTCATGAAAGTATAATGAAAGAATATTTAACGTCACTGTTCTAGTTAAGTGAAGTAAATAAATTGTTTATTTATACAAATAACTAACAAGGAAACTTAACCTGTTTTGATAATAAGGTTAAGTAAAGTTATTGAGAACTAAGTAGTACTGTTACATACGCAGTAAAAAAGATTCGTTCCTTAACAGACTGCCATTGAAACTGCCAGATTGGTTTATTTATGGTACATTATTATGGGCATATAAATATAATATATATGCATAATTCTGTTGATGTTGGTTCTATTTTTTACCGACTTCAAAAATGGAAGAGGCTCTCAATTCATCGGTATGTTTTCTTTATGTTTATTCTCACCTCAGAAAATTCGACTGGGTGAACTGATTTGGATAATTCCTTTTTTAATTTGAAAGCTGGTGGTGCAATATGGTTCAGATCTGACAATAGCAACCATTCGAAAACTATAGAAGTCCTAAAATTACTATAAGCATGTGCGCAACAAATTGACGAATAACTCAATATCGCGCCAACCGATTTCGATGATTCTTTTTTTATGGGCAAGAATATACTTAGGATTATTTATATATTAAGTATTTACTCACATATTGGATGCCTTCACATAAGCCACAAGTAACTGTAATTTTATTGATAAGAATTGTGTATTGGTTATAAATTTATTTTTTAAATTAATCAAAACTGAACGGTATATTATTTTTGGATACCTTATAGTGCTTTGGACCTTTCTGCAAAGCAACAGTGAGTAATTTTAATATTTTTTATTATCTTTATATATATATAAAAGAACATATATATGTATGTATGTTCACCTAAAACTATAGAACCGTTAACCCCATGGAAATGATACCTCGCACACATAATGGCCTACATGACCACTACGATGAACAAAGTTATGTAGAACATTAATTCCAACTATCTGTATCATTCAAATAATCTTTCACATTATAATAGGCCTTAGATGTTAATTTATTTTGTACGACACATTTAATTTTAATATTTATTTAACTAAACTTTTCTCTCAATGAATCCCTTGAACGCATTTTATAGACTGCTCGAATTGCTTTTTCCTGCAGCCCTACCCAAGACTATAATTCCGTAAGACATGACACTATGAAAGTAGCTGAAATATACAAGTCTAGCCGTTTCAACACGTGTCAGCTGCCTATTTTTTTTATCGCAAATACTGCGTAAATAATATAAATAACTTAAGTTAAATTAAACTCAATTACTACTTTTAATTTATAATGACAAAAATTGCATTATTCTGTTATTCATGTCAGTCGTTTTTCCATTCCTTAACTTCAATGGATGTTAGTGATTAATATTTATTCCTTACTGTATACCAATATGTTTATGGAGACAAGTGTTTTAGACTTACGAAGTGGTCAGAGCATTTATGTTAAAGCGACACTATCTTCGATAGAACAACAATAATAGGCAATATCGCAATTTGAAAACATAGATACTAATTTAATAAAGATTTTACGCCTTTAGAGTATTTAAATTGGAATAAAAGAAAAAAGATATGCCAGTTTGAACATAAAAAAAAAAAGTTAAAATCACTCTCCTGTGAAATATATTATCGCGCTTTCGTATTTTTGCCGACTTTCCAGTGACGATATTTACTTGTTATTTTATAATAAAGGCCTTAAAGTTCCTTTTTAAAGTTACCTACTTTAGACTAGCTGATCTCCGTGACATCGTCTGCTGCTGTACTATGACTGAAAATAGCGTGATTACTATATTATTAATGTTTATGGAAAATTATATTGAAATTAAATTTTTATTTTATTTAAAAATGTTATTAATAGTTTTAATTTTTTAAGATTGTATTAAATTTTGATATATCTAATCTAATGTTAATTTGCTATTTTTAATAACTTTTTTTTCTAATAACTATAGTGCGATGGAGTCATAAACATATGTATGGCGAAGGTAACTGCCTCGTTATGTTAACTCAAGTCTACGTAATTGGCAAAACACAACATTATTTAATAAGATATTCATTTTCAGTGTATTGGTCGTGCATGTATTTCAAAGGTAACGAAACTTAACTTTACTTAACATTAATAATATTACTAGATACATAAAAATGAACGCTTTGAAAAGTAGAGAATATTTTTAGTATATGTAAGGTTCGTTTTATAGCGATTTGTGTATTTTCACACATTTAAAAAATCATACAAGAGTACACCCTGTAAAAGAACTGCAATGCAAGCCCTAAAGCGGCAGTTTCCTGGTGATATGAGCGCCTAAGAGGAAAACCTCTAGTTATCACCATCTTACGATAATTTACAAATGCGTTGGAAAGATGATATTAAGGGTTTATACGGGCGAACTAGATGCATGTAAAAGGCCGGCAAAGCTCCTGTGATTCCTCTCCGTGTTGCAAGATAATGTGGGCGGCGGTGATCACTAAGCACCAAGTCACACGATTCTTGTTACATAAAAAAATCTAGCCCAGGATAACATTATGGTAGAAAGTGGCTTGAAGAAAGTATTTACTGATTCAATTACTTACCGATATCTTTCAGCATTTGAATCGCATTAATAAGCAAATTACTTTCTAGAACATAGACATAATATGATTCTATCGGTTCACTGAGCTTTGAGTATTGGATAAACATTTAACAAATCTTGTTATATTATTTTGTTTCAGTGCACTGCTGGTGCATGTTTGACACTGGTAAATAAATTAGAATTATTACTGTTATACAATAGGTACCTATTTAAAAGTTACTAGGTTGTGCATACCACAACGGCGCCTATTTCTGCCGTGAAGCAGTAATGTGTAAGCATTTCTGTGTTTCGGTCTGAAGGCGCCGTATCTAGTGCCCAGTAATTTACTGGGAAAATGGGACTCAACATCTTATGGTTCAAGGCGACGAGTGCAATTGTGGTGCCGATCAGAATTATTGGGTTTATCAAGAATCCTGAGCGGCACAGCATTGTAATCGGCAGGGCGTATCAATTACCATTAGCTGAACGCCCTGTTCGTCTCGTCTGCATTACAAATTCTGCAGCTTTATAAACTTGGATTTCAATAATAATGCAGCCATCTTGGATTTCAATAATGATCCCAAAATCCGTCTCTGCGTCCTCGAGAACTTCGGCTAGGATATCCATATTGTTGAAAACATAATTTGGCGCGGCGACCTAAATATGTTATAAATAATAGCTGGTAACGGCGCCTCTATCGTCTCGCTTTTTCGTTTCATCGAGTTTCAAATCACAACGATTCTAAAGAAGTTTCACTTCAAAAAATATAGGATGACACTGAATAATAATATTAATAACGATTGACGAGGCTTGACATACTATATATCCTGTAGACACTGTTGGTACCAGACAAACATGATATCTAAACTCATATTACGTATTTTACGTTGTTTAGAGCGAAGGAGTATCGGTGGAGTCTTGGGTAAGTTTTAATAAAACAATTCCTAAATTATAATGTGAAAAGTGTAATGAAATCGGCAATAAACTCAACATTCGCTTTCAATAGTAATCACGAATAAATATTTATGAACAATCAAAGCTAAAACTTGGTGAAGCAGTAATAATGTTATGTTAAATTAGTATTTTCTGCTCCCCTACTTATATCTGTCATTTAAACAGCCACGATCAGTAATATAACTTTATAAGTACATACTTTATTGAGTCTTTGAAAAAGTCTATACTCTATAGCCTAAAAAATCATTGTTTGCTGTACTATAATGTCGCCAAAAAAACTTTTTTTTGGTGCTACAGACAACTAAATCTAGGTTAGGTATGGTAGGTTCATACAAATACTAGGTACATAATATGTAGTGCATACTGTATTACATATTTAATATTTCTATATTTAAATTAATAAAAGTGTAAAAATAAAACCATTCACCAGAGATATACCTATGTATACAATACATTTCCCGCCCATTTAAGCGGCAACTCGAAAACTTATGATATTTGTTTGTTTATTAATAAATTAAATTACCAACTAATATAAGATATTGCGACACGTTGCATAACTACGTTTAAGCGCTCGTGGCGTCATTCATTGTGATGTAAACGCAACCCACCTTTTTTGACACTTCATAAACAATATGTTCCGTAATAGTTATTTATGCAACTGTTGTGTAATAAAGGGTATTAAAACACGAATGTGAGTTGAATGGATGATAATAGTATCACATGAGTGTTTTAATACCTTATTATCAACAGTGGCATACAAGATTTTTATCTACACCCATATTAAGAATCCAGACGCGTGTTGTAATGAAATTCAGAACAACATTATATCATACGTTTTCATTACAACACTCGTTTTGATGATGTAATAATAATAATAGTAATAGTAACACACTTTTAACACAAATTATCTTGCCCTAAATTAAGCATATATAGCCTGTGTTTTGGGTTGCAAGACAACGATATAATTAATACAATATACTTACTTAAACATACATAAATTCAAATAAACATAGGTTAATAGGACTGGCTTTTTTAATGTTTGCAGTAAGCTAACGGTTATGAGAAAATTTAACAGGGGATTTCAAGCATGGGTGTAGATAAAATAATATTTAAACATTACTTATTTAAAAGAAACCATAATTTCAGTGTGACGGCCATAGATGTCACGCCAATGTGAGTAATCAAATATTTTATCTGCTGTTAGTTTCACTGTAATATACTTCAAATTATAATAATCTTTTGCGATGGAAATGTATACGTATAGATAGAGCCTTTCGCTGTTTGGCAACGCATGACAACAGGACAGGTTTCCGCGATTCGTATATCACTTTGTTTTGTGTGCCTGCGTCAATGAAAATAGGGGTTAACACCTTTATTTACGACGTGTTCACAGCTGTCACAGTGTGTCTACATATAAATTATCTAAGAACAAACGTTAATAAATATCAGCTTCACTTCATTACAAAAACAACGGCTGGAAATTTATTTATGTCATTAAGTTGTGCCGCAGAACAGCAATGCACTTGAACTTGCCTGCACAAAGTGAAGGCTGCAGGTTAATGTAGTCGAGGTCGTATCACATTAGGTCATCTTAGGTCATTTCATAATGTGATACACTGTTCATTTCATCACATACTACATGTGCTTCACTTTACTTTACTTCCACCGCTGAGGGGTGTTCCAGAGACTAAGCACACAGCCGGTCCGAGGTTTGAGTCTCCTTAGGAGACGCCCCGCGACTGTTGTTGCGTAGTCTTTGCGGCGTCTACGGACCACGTCCTATGTCTCTCTAAAAGCCTTCAGGGCTGACAGCATAGAGGAGGTTTTTAGTCGGTAGGGGGTGTCCGTAGCCCAACATATGACCCCCTTTCAGGGTCTTCAATACGTAAATGTATTTTCCTAATCTCCAAAAAAAAAATCCAGAAACTAGTCGATGTTTAAAATCTATGAGTGTTGATTGACTAGTTTCTACTCAGTTACAGTAAGTAAAATAAAATGAAGACCAATGCGATATATATGCCTCAAATGTGAAACTCTGCATGTTCTTTTATTAGGTTCAGTATCTACCGCAAAAATGTGGGAATTTTTTTTGTTATTCGGCACTTAAATATAAGCTTGGATAATCGCTCAGGATTTTAATTTTGAGCGCGGTCAATGACATGGCTTCTCAACTGGTCATCTAAATACTTATAAAATGAAAATTTATAATTCAGTAACTGAGTATGTGCGTAAAAATGAAAAACGAATTAAGTGCGTACTCGTTTCAATCCTCAACCGTAGCCCGCCACTTTTTCGTTTTTCAAATTCATAATATGTACTTTACATTTATTTGATACTTTATAATTTTTCTGTTGTAGCAATGAGCCGCGATGATCATATACCAGAGATCGTGCAAGTTGCTTGTCTGGTCGGTGTCATTCAGTCATTGTCTTCGGGGATTTTTAATTTTACCCGCATTTTATTAGCTTCACCTGTATGTATGTTTGTTTGTAACCGACTAATTTGGGCGCGATTTTGACCCACTTTAAACGGCCAGATTTCGTTTAAACTTCGTAGATTTGTCGAGGACCAATGACAGTATATTAATTTGATAAAATTATTCCCATTTATCAATTTGCAAAATATGAATTTTGTTAATTTATATAATTTTTTCATCTATCGTCAATAAGGTATTGATATTCATTTTCAATTTCAACCATTATCTTCTCAATCAATGCGTGTTTTTTAGTTTCCTTAAACTATTTTTATTATGTTGATAAAATACCATTTTAAGTTTTTAGATTAAATGTGTACTTACTCGTATAGTAACCCTATTTAAAGTGTATGCGAATTGATACATCTACTGCATTCGGTACTCTTTGGAGATTTTTTTTATAATTAATCACTTCTTTTGCTTTTTATTAACTTAGACAAGTAAGTCAAAACGTATGAGTAATTTTGGTGCATCACTTTACATACATTGTAAAAAAAAATAATCTAAAATTTTAACTGTAAATATAGATTAAAAATGTGGCACTAAGTTCTTTGCCACTTCTCCTCATTAAAGCTCAACTTTTTCAAAGTGGTGTTAATATCTTTGACATTCATGAGTGTCATAACTAGCATAGCTTAAAAATAATACTTACTGTTACAGTGTACCGGTGATTTCTGTTTATCGACTGTAAGTATATCATACAGTATTTTATTTAATATGGTTGCTATATTAGAAACGAAACTTTTCTTTTATCATGTTTATAATGCAAAAATGACCAGAAATAGAAAGATACACATTCTTACATACATATATTATGTTGATATATTGAATAACATACCGTTTTAACATATATTAGCATATGTTAAACACTAAACTGCCTCGAGGCATATCTCCTCAATTCCTGCGATGTAACATCGTAGCAAAGGAAAAGACATATTTCTTGGACTATAAATTATAGTAAAAAAAGTAATCAAGTATGAAAATACCTACATAATATTGAAAAATTCCTGGAATCTATGAGAGTACATAATTCAGAAAAATTATAAACAACAACACATCAATTCCACCTTCACACGACACGCCACAAGTTAGGATATCATCCCCACCATCTGGATGTGTGGCGGTCCTCCACAGTGCGGTTTTCAAGGAACTTTATTCCACGCATTACAAAGCTGTGGAAAGAACTTCCTTGTGCGGTGTTTACGGGACGATATTACACGGGTATTTCAAATAAGGCGCGTACCTTCCTTGAAGGCTGGCAACGCTCCTGTGATTCCTCTGGTGTTGCAAGAGAATGTGGGCGGCGGTGATCACTTAACACCAGGTGACCCATACGCTCATTTTCCTCCTTTTCCGTAAAAAAAATCAAGCATCAATGTTATACACAAAGTATAATTTGGTGATAAAGAACTGATCATGAAATTTTTCTTCTTTCTTCTTCTTCTTCGGAATCTTTATCCGGGTATGGTTATTAATATTAAAATATTACCGTCAAAATTTTTTTATCTAGTGTGAAATGGTGACAAAATATTTTTTTTTTTTAAATATAAAAGTCTTGAATTCCACGATGTTACACATTATTGTTTTATTGAACACGTGAAAAAAACAGAGTACCGGTCCCCAAATTGGAAGTAAACACCAAAATTCTCTAACATCCAAGAGGTATCTGTAGACCTTTTTAACCCACGTCCTGTACAAAAAGCAGAAAATCATTCCAAAAAAATTCAATATTTCACAAATCTCTTTTGAACATGTACATATAATTTTATAAGACTGAATGTACTAGATACATTTATTATTTTGTTTTTGACAAATATTTCAGTGCAGTGGATCTAATTGTGTTTCTGAGGTGAGTAAGTGTATAGTTTTGATATACTCTCAATTAATAACTATAAAAATACACTGCCTTAAAATTAATTATATGGATTCCTATTTCCTTATAATGAAAGCTTTCCAACATTTTAAGTCATATCACATCCATAGACAACCTCTGCTCTTATAATAAAAAAAAGTAACAGTAATGTTTAACTATTAATTTGCAAAAACATACGTTTCACCAGTGGGAGGCTCTTTTGCACAGGATGCCGGCTAGATTATGGGTACCAGAACGGTGCCTGTTTCTGCGGTGAAGCAGTAATGTGTAAACATTGTTGTTTCGGTCTGAAGGACGCTGTAGCTAGTGAAATTACTGGGCAAATGAGACTTAACATCTTATGTCTCAAGGAGACGAGCGCAACTGCAGTAGCACTGAGATTTTTTTGATTTTTCAACAATCATCAGCGAAAGTCATGCTCATCTTGTCCCTCATTGTCATAAAAAAATTAGGAAAACAGTTGACCCTTAAATCGGTTGGCCAATCCCTGCAACTCCCCGCTAATTCCGTACCTTGCTAAAGGCTTCAAATTGTACTTTTGGCGAGTTTGACCTCTTCGAGCTCAAAAAGTTAGCTGTTCAATGTTTTTGAGCTCTTTATAAAAGAACTCAGAACATTTGAACATATATTAAATTTCGGAATGTCTGATAAAAGTTTAATGAAACACTATTTTTTGAATTTTCAAACGGCAATAAGCCCTTTCGAATAACGCCAACCGCGATGATATCGGTCGAGCCGTCCAAATGTTATAAAAGGTTAACATACATCCATACGTACACACACACAAATACACACATACATACAGACATATGGACACCGTCGCGGGAATAGTCAGAGAAGCTTCCGAACTTAAACGTCGAGATCTGATGAAAACTCGGTTTTCGAAAAACGGGGTAAAACCAATAACTTCCCGAATTGTTGAATATTTTCAATTTACTTGTCGGGAAGTTATAAAATATATACTACTTGCTGACCCGACAGACGTTGTTCTGTAGATAAAAAAAAACTGTTTTATAGGAATTAGCCAATAAATAATATTTCAAAACATCAAGAATTATTTCGTAAAAATTGCTCCCTGTTGTTACAATGAAATTGTTTCACAGTGGAACTGTCAAACCGTGCGTCACTAAATTCTCTCATAGAAAATATGTCCATACAAACAAATATTGAAAATAAAAAAGAGTTATCGAGGATATAAGGGGGTCCCAAATCGAAATAAAAACTATCAAAAATCTCTCAAGTTGGACTAAACTGCACTCCATAAAGTAAATTAAATCCGTTCATGAGTTTAGAAATCCATCGCGGACAAACAACGTGACACGTAATTTATATACAGGATGTCCCAAAGTTATGGGACATGAAGGGAAAGTACCTTAAATATAGAAGATAGGCTATTTTACTGAAAGAAGACTTTATGTTATTTTTAAAAGTTAGTACTTCTGCATTCAAAGATTTTCTAAATATTACTTGCCTCGTCTGGGAATCGAACCGACTCAAATGTAAAAAAAAAACACCCCTACTTTTATAATGCCAATCGAAAGAATAGCCAAAATAATAAATAGCCTAATAACTCTTCTTAAGTAACATAGTATTTCAAAAGAAAGGAACAACGTAAAATGAATGTTTTCCTACTAGGATTGGTACGAATGGACCGATAAGATGGTTGGCCAGATCCCCGGACCTTACACCATTAGATTTCTTTTTTTGGGGATACGTGAAAGATATGCTATACAAAAAACGATACGAGAACGAGTTACAAACAGAATTGTGCCATATCATATCGAGTATTCACCATAAAATGATAAGAAAATCAACAGGCAGCGGACTCGTTAAAAGATTGGCGATTTGCGTAAGACAAGAGGGATCACATTTTGAGCATTTAATTAATTAATTTAGAAAAAAATACCCACTTAATTGACTACTTTCTTTTAAAATACTATGTTACTTAAGAAGAGTTATTAGTTTTTGGCCATTCTTTCGATTAGCATCATAAGAGTAGGGGTGTTCTTTTTACATTTAAGTCGGTTCGATTCCCAGACGAGGCAAGTAATTTTTAGAAAATCATTGAAAGCAGAATTACTAACTTTTAAAAATAACATAAAGTCTTCTTTCAGTAAAATAGCCTATCTTCTATATTTAAGGTACTTTCCCTTCATGTCCCATAGCAGGCTTTTTCGTTCATATAGACTTACAACCTCGAATTTAGGGGTAAAATTTCATCTTTGTATTCTGTTTTTTGCTTTTTACCTTATAATTAATTTTAAGCATAATTATTTGCAGTGTCACTCGAAGAAATGCAAATCTCAAGTAAGTATTTACGTGATAAGGGAGATATTATTTTTATTATCCATTTAAACTTATGCTGCACAAAGAGTAGGTTAACATTATTAAGCAATATAATATGTGTGGCGTCTGTTAGATATGAGACTAGCTAGACTGCTAGCAGTTTTCCTGCTCAAACGGAACTTAAATAATAGCAACCACTGAAACCTCATTCTGATGGAGCAGGGGATTTTAGAGTCAGAAATAACACCACTAGTCCCACAAGATGGACCGACGATATGGTTGAGATCGCCGGAAAAGGTTGGAGAGACCAGCGCAGGCGATCGCCATGGAGATCTTTGGGGAGCCCTTTGTCCAACTGTGGACGTCTTCCGGTTGAAATTATGATGAATGATTATGCAAATTAATGACAATAAATCTTATGATAAAAACCTATCAGGAAACTTCCCAGTGCTTAAATTCAAAATAGGATATGATTTCACTTATTGAACGTCCAAAACTATTCGATCGATTAATAATTAAAAAACAATTATTTAATTTGATCCCCACCTTCCAACGTTGCAACTATGTGAGTTTTAATTTTAACTTCAAACATAATTTCGTATATCCGAAAAAGAGACAAATACAAAACCAGCAAAAGGTTAACATGATGGTCAGTGATACGTCCTGCCCTCTACAATCACGTGGTGCTCGGCATAAGATAATAAGTCTCGTTATACAAGTAATTTCAATTGAAACAATAATGCTGCACATTAGGAACTACTTGGGGGCAGAATTAGGCACCGCTGCGGTACCCAATACGCAATTTAGCCGGTATACTCTAGCCGCCTTCTGCGTGACGTCACTTCCAAGCCTACACTTCAAAAATCACCAATGAAGCACCTTTTGCAGACGATAACATTAGACTGTACCGTCCATGTTTCAATGCTCAGGAGTTATTCTGTGACGTCGCCAGCCAGGCCTAAGCAAAAAGCGGTTCACTCGATTGAATGAAACGCGCAGTAATTGATAGATTGACAGATGACGGCTATAATCTTGTAAAAAACGATATACATCGTCGCCATATTGTAATTACTATATTATTAAACTTATGTCAAATCTCACTGAACGTTTCATACTAAACTAAATTTCATTTTTTTACTTGGGTAGTCCTGCCTCTTATTGCGTTGTATTTACATCCACTTTGGTTCCTACTTCACGCCTCCTAATTTGTTATCGATTCCCTCCACAGTCGGAATTATAAAGGCAAACCAACCCTTTAAAATTTATTTCGCTTTTATTTATAAAATACTAGTTGACCCGACAGACGTTGTTCTGTATATAATAAATAAAATAATGTTTTTTATGAATTAGTCAATAATATACCACAACATCAAGAATTATTGTTGTAATGAAATTGTTTTACAGCAGAACTGTCAAACTCCCATAGAAAATATGTCCATACAAAACAACTATCGGACGACGGGGTACACATCAAAGGAAAAACAAAATTGTTGTTTTTATTTAATTCCGAAGACTTTCATATTTATTCACCTTTTAAGCCTTCCCTGGACTTCCACAAATAATTCAAGACCAAAATTAGCCAAATCAGTCCAGCCGTTCTCGAGTTTTAGCGAGACTAACGAACAGCAATTCATTTTTATATATATAGATGATTCTTGATTCTGAATTATATCCTTGATATATATAAGAGGTGGATTAAGACAAGGATTAAGGCATTATTCTGGTATTATATACAGTGATATGATAATCGATAGCATTAGAAATATGGAACTGCGCTCCAGAACTGGCATTGCTTATGTGGGATGCACACAGACCAATGGGCACAGGTCGTCACGCATTGGGTGCCTCAGGGCGGACAAACACGTCACACGTCAAGGCAGACCCCGAAAACGATGGATCGACTGGTCCTGGTCAGAGCTGGCACAGGATCGAGATAAATGGAGTAAAGCAGGGGAGGCCTTTGGCCAGCAGTGGGGTCCGATAGGCAAATAAAAAATACCACTACACTCTAGTATACATTTTGTGTATTTAAAAAAAATAAATAATTTTTATAATTTAAGTAAGAAATCAATTGTTTCGACCTTTACCTGTAAATATAAATCTACTTAATAAAACGACTACCTACTTGTATTAAATAACTCATATTAAAATAAATTTTTAAAGAGCAATTATCATAAAGATTATTGTCAATTCTTCTCAACATAATTAGTGTTACGAGTGTGTGGTAGAATAAATTAACAATAGTGACTAACGATTCATAAGTGCTTTTTTTATGAAACTCATATTTATATTTCTTGCAATATTATAGTGTTATGGAAACAATTGCGAAGCTATTGTGAGTATTTTATGTTTATTTTCATTATTCCATAACCTATAGACACAATTCTATGAAAGCTAAATTACAGTTTGTTTAATTTATTAACCATATTATTATATATAACAATCGTTTACACCATAGACGAATAATATATTAGAGTAGACACAAATAAGAATATCTCTAACGGATATACAGAATGATAAAATACTAAAGTTAGTGTTACTATAACTGATTTTGATTGACAAATCTGAAACAGTCGGCCACGCTCCTAGATCCTTAGTATTTTGAATATTAAACCACAAATGTTAGCACCATACACATCAACAAATCATAATTGGTCACTTACATGAACGATATTTGAGAAAATAATTACAACATTTGAACCTGAAACTCTTAAGCTATATTATTTCGTCTGATTTTTACTTTATTTTGACATTGTGGTGTCGTTTTATAAATTGTAGTTTGTGTATATCACAATCACCATCGATTTAACCCAACCGAAACCAACTATAGATGCGGGTGATTTGTTTTCTAATAAAATTGAGCTCTTATGAGGCTTCATCGTGCTCACTTAAATACCATTACTCGTGGCGATATCGTGGGGCGAGTCGTTCTCTTATGGTCGAGGGAGGCGATGACTTGTCAATGCATCATGCTCGTGGACGGGCACTACTTGTAGTGGCCACTGATATTTGATCCTGCTATCGGCAACTCTACTTCACGCTTTTAAAATCTAAGTAATACTACTTTTACTATAATATATTTTTATAATCTCTAATAAGCTGCTCAAGTTATGGCGAAATATATAGAGACTATTGTAATGAAAATTCTATATTCATTTAAGGTTCAATTTGTACTTATGAAAGTAAATTATGATGCCACCGGTTCAAGAGTAATCAGGAGACCTGGAGGAATTGGAGGCCTGATAAGGAGTTGTTCATAATTGTACTTCGTTATGTATTGTTATTGTACCCTGGTTAATCAGCAAACATTTTCAGTGTAGAGGACGTCGCTGTGTGAAGACTCAGTACCAAGGCCATGAGCCACAAGCTTCGTCACTGCGTCAACATAAACAACTTAAATTATTAAGAATGAAAAAATAAGGTGCAACAAAGGATGGTTAAATATAACAATATTGTTTAAATATCTCCAGCGGACATCACACATTTCCCAACTAGCAGATAGACTTACGTTCTGCTGCATACGCCTTTAACGAAATATTAAAGAGTATAATGATGTGGCTCCAGCCAGATTACTGTTTCAGTTATTTTCAGAGCAAAATGACATACGATTTTTTACTATGGGGTCTTGGTGCTGCCATTAATATAATATTTGCGCTACAGAAACTAATGCTACGTGGCTTTTTTAGATAGTATATAATTGGACGTAGTTCCTGAAAATCGTTCCAAGCCACAAAGTAAAGATCACATTTTAAGGAATTCGTGTTTATTAAATGAATAAATTAACTATAAGTATTTAGTAAGTCGTGTATTCCATACATGTAGGTTGGGCTACTAAGTCATGATGTCATTTAAAGAGTGACAGTAAGGCTGCCATTTATTTGTCAGTCCGTTAATATGAATCACGTGACCAGTTTTGTGTTCTGAACTCAATTTCCACATAATAACAAAATACCAGCGAAAGCAAACTAAAACAAAGTGGCTGACGTATCGCGCAAAGAGAATTTAAAAACTACGTTCATTATCGCGAGTGTAGTAGCTGTCGTACACGCAGCCCTGAAGGTCTACTCGCAAAATCGACAACGATACATTCGGAACGATAAGATAATACTCCGAATATATCGCAACTATCCTACTCTAACAAATATTCGAATTCCCTATCGTTTATCGTTACCATAGACTAATATTTTGATTTTTATACGATGTTAGTGTGAATGAAATATGTTCAAACCTAAACATTATCTGTGCTATGTCGCTGTTAAGTGTCAAAAGTCAAAACATAGTTTAGGAATTTGGTATTATTTACACATAATGTAAATGTTAAAAAAATATGTAACGAATATAATATTTCCATTTAAAATTGAATAAATAATACAAAACTTGCGGATAATAAAATGTAAAAAAAGCAACTCAACCCTTCTCGTCGACTTCCTATTTCTCAGGCGGCCATTTGCATTATTTCTACGCATAAACGATCAACAAAATGACTTAAATGACTTAGTAGTAAAAAAATTCTGTTGAATAGTAAATCACATATAATTATTTCAATAATATTTATTAAGTATGTACTTTGTATGGCAAATATATCTATACAACTTGAAACGATAATAGCATCGACAGCCTAGAAGGTGTCGTTGAGATTATCGTAAAAGTGACGTTTGATTATTTGTGAAATTCGAATATTCGTCTCTGACATTTTCAACTTAGAGTAGGGTTAGGACCGATAATATTGAATAATGTTTCGTTCGTTCAATCATCGTTTCGACATTGAATACGATGTTACCAAGAGTACGATTCGATACGACTAATACCACGATTTATCGAATATCGATTTTAGGAGTAGGCCCCCTGTTGTCATACTTTGCCTAATAGCTTGATGCCTCTATCTAGACGTATAAATTATCTACTTACGTGCCATATATCGAATAGTTATAAACAGCCTCATAGGAAATTTATAAATATATAAATATTACTCATTCTTAGTACACTACATACATACAAGGGCTGCACTAAAAGTATCGGGAATGGAATATTTCCACTGTTCCTTTAAAATCTTCTTAATTGAAAACTCCTTGGTTTTAATAATCGAATACCATTCATTTATTTAAAAAAAAAATCTCGGTCTTGTCACGAGGTCTTTTCAAACTTGTTTAGTCGTTGAGAAAATGGAATAGAATCGTGAAAATTCTAGAGCGATGATTTATTATGACTTTCGAAGTGGTTTAACACAAAAACAGTGTGTTGACGGGATGATTTCTGCATTTGGTGATAAAGCCCCATCCAAATCCACAATTTATCGCTAGTTTTCTGAATTTTAACGTGGACGTGTCAAGCTAAGTGATGATCCCCGTCAAGGTCGTCCAAAAACTGCAGTCACCAAAGAAAACGTTGATGCTGTGCGTCACCTAATTGAGGAAGATCGACATGTGACATACCGCGAAATTCATGCAACTTTAGACATTGGCATAAATCAAATACAAATAATCTTGCATGAACAATTAGGTGTAAAAAAATTTGTTCTCCCGATGGATACCGCATTTGCTCTGTGAAGAGCAAAAAGCGGCTCGCGTTACTTGATGCGTAAGAACTCTCGAAAGATTCCACGCAGGATCCTCAAATGCTGGATATACGAGTACGAACCCGAAACAAAAAACCAGTCACGAGTTTGGGTGTTCGAAAATGAGGTTAGAGCCAACAAAAATTGTTCGTTCACGGAGTGTTGCAAATAAAATGGTGGCGAGGCTTGTCTCCAAAACCGGCCATATTGCGACTATTCCTCTTGAGGGACAAAGAACGGTTAATGCAGAATGGTATGCTAGCATTTGTTTGCCACAGGTCGTTTCTGAACTCCGTAAAGAGAACTGCAATCGTCCTCCATCACGACAATGCGAGTTCTCACACCGCGCACAGATCAAAAGAGTTTTTAGAGCAACAAAACATAGAATAATTAGACCAACCGCCGTACAGCCCCGACCTAAGATTTCTATACTTTTCCTAAAATTTCTAAAAAGAGATTTTCATCACCTGAAGAAGCTGTGGACGCCTACAAAACGGCCATTTTGGAGACCCCAACTTCCGAATGGAATGGTTGCTTCAATGATTTGTTCCATCGTATGGAAAAATGTGTTAAATTTCGCGAAGAATACGTTACGTAATTACGTTTTCTATACCTAACGGGGAGTGAGACAGACCTGGTCAGGCTTAGGGTTTCTTGTAGGTAAATATTTCATCAGTTCAACTCCCATTTTCGACTTTGGTTCTTCTTCTTTGCACAGGATGCCGTGAAGCAGTTATAGAAAAGCATTTTTGCGTTTCGGTTTGCGCCGTCGTAGTGGTGAAATTACTGCATTTCATCGTCTCGTCACTTTTTCTAGCAAATATACATACATATATGCACCAAACACTCAAACTCATCATACTAATGTTTTCACCTACCGGGACTCGAACCTCGGGACCTCCCGAGTTACTATCCACGAAGCTATTCTCAATAGACAAAGATTCACTACTAGCTTACATAACTTTCAGCCACCCTTGACTTCGTTGAATTCAACCAGATTATTTTAACAATTGTTTGTTTTTATTTTACTTGGAAACCTAATTTATAGATTTCTAAAGTAAAACCACCAACGTCTCCATTCTCCAAGAACTTGGCATAAAACAACGCCTTTCGGTGTTAGTACAGAGTCGCATGCTTAAGTTCTTCGGATACGTCTCCCGGCACGAGAAGTGAGTCCATTGAGCGCCTTGTCGTGCAGGGCAATAGAGGGCAAGGAAGGTCGCCCATTCGATGGACGTGAAGTAAACGGAAAAAGCTGACAGTTATACAAATTAAAAGACATGGAAGAAAAGATACAAGTACTGGCAACACGTAACTACTTGACAAAACTATTTGCACACCTAGTGACGGAACGCAAGAAAGAGCGATATATTCTCAAATAAGGACTAAGGAAAGAAGGAAGTCAGAAGATACTAGCATATGTACGACTTGGCAGCTGGATAGTGCCTAATAAATTTTAATTTGTCATTGTGTGCGTTACCTAGTGGTTTAATATTCAAAATACTTACAAGTTATTGTCAAGCCTGACTGTTTATGACTCATCAATCAACATCGGTTACAATAACATTAGATTCGCTTACTGACCTCCGTTCTAGATATTCTTCTCTCTCGCCCGCATTGTCACACATAATAAAACATTTATGTAAAATAAACTCGTTTATTTAAGTGTTTGTGGTAGTTTTAATGTTGACATGAAACTGAATTGATAATTTTTACAAATAAATTTTTGCTGCACTAAATTTAAGAAAAGTTTATAAATAACGCAGTTATATATTTACATTCAGACAAACATTGATTATTATAATAAAAATCTATATTTAATACACTCACGACATCTACTATAAAATTCATAACATAATTTATCAGTTCTCATACTTACAAATAGATTTTTTTTAAATACAAAACGTGACTCGATGAAAAGCAGTTTATAGATTGAAAACAACATTTTATAGAGTGAAAACATATTTAAATTCATTCAAATCATATTACATCGTTGGAACAACGGACAAGAGAAAATAAATATTCGAGCCGCTGAGACTTTTCGAAATGCTGAGATTGCTCGAGTAGTTTATAATTTCAGCTTCTTATTTAATGTAAATAAAGCCTATCTGTAAGTTCACTAACTCAAACACACTAGCGACAACATCGAATTTAATAAATCCTGTACAGCGCCTCTAGCGGTTACAAAATGGAACTAATAGCAGACAAATATTAAAATACAAATTAAATTTGTAACCAAAACTTATGAACGATGCGGGCCACGACCCCGCGACCTCTCGTGTTGCTTCAGAGCGCACTTTCCAACTGAGCCAACCGTTCGAGTACGCATGAGTCGTAAATTTTGGTACATCTTGTTCAACTCTCAGGTTGTGACTTCATCTTCAGGGTCTACTTTACAGTTGATAACCTGCTCAAGCCCAATTATTATATGAGGAAATTGATTTGAGATGTCGCTCCGAAAATCTAATAAATTTTGGTTACAAATTTAATTTGTATAGATAATCCCAGAAGCGAGGGTTATCACTTTATAATAACAAAATGTATACAAATATTTATACAGTCAAAAGAATTCATGAAACAAGCATGGATATGACCTTATGGAAATGTGTAGATTATCCTATAAGTACTAGCAACTTGCCATCCAAATTAAAGTATTTCTATTTGAAATTTTATATATTCAAATATATAAAGTATCTATGAATGTTGCAGCTATGTGATTATCTGACACCAAACGAGGCATATAATATGTGCTGTGGGTTACAAGACAACGATATATTTAATACGATATACTTATAGTCTATTTTACCTTACGTGTCTTAAATGGTAAACAAACTCCTTGGAAAAAATCACATCGGACAATCACATTTAAGATTTAGTTTAATCGTATTTTAAATGTTGTACTGAATTTCGTTACAACACTCGTTTGGATGATGTAATGGTTATAAGGACATTGGGTGTTTTAATGTTGGCAATAAGCTAACGTTCAGAATCTTGTATAGAGGATTCATATTATGGGTGTAGATAAAGTCTTGTATGCAACTGTTTATAATTAGGTATTAAAACACTCAAGTGATACTATTAACACTCGGCTTCGCCTCGTATGATAAACCCACATACGAGTTTTAATACCCCATATAACACAACAGTTGCATAAAGGACTATTACAGAACCAACATTCAGAGTCGATGAATATTATCGTTCTCGGAATAATAAAATTATTAACTTCATACACTGCATTAAAACCATTGAGTACAGTCGTTCGATGGTTTTCCCATTTCGATTAATTATACTGGTTAGCTGTACGTCATTATTGTTTTCTATTTATGACACGTAAGAAAAAATAGACTATACTTAAAAAAATCATAAAAACAAATTAACAATCATGACACGGAAACAAACATACATATACATCATATAATAAATATTTACACATATCGGGATTCGTACCCGGGACCTCTAGCTCACAAACCACTGTGTTATAAAATAAGATTATTTAATCAAGTAACTAAAAAAACAATACATTATTCGTGAACACAAACAATTCGTAAACACTTCTCGTGACGCCATATTTTATTTGATGATTACTAGCGCTTCAGTGGAATAGTAGTGAACTAAAACTGAATGACTTAGGGCCTCGTTCACCATGTCCAAGTAAAGCTGTGATTCGTTACTTCTCAAGTAACGTTAATTGGAAGGTACATGTTATGAGTATCTTTTGCCAATTTCACAAGCGAAAATTATGTCTTGAGTAACTACTGATTGGTTAAGTGAGTAATGAATCTATCACACGTTATCTATCAAACATATTCGTTCAATTTTACGTCAAATATCACTTGTCAAACGTCATTGCAGATTGTGATTTATGATTTTGTTAAATGTTGAGCGTTCATTTCACTGTTTAGCGCCAGATGTTGTAACCTTTGAAACTAGAAAGCATCTGGAAATAGTATAATACAGTTTTTGTCATTTAGTGGTTACTTGTGTGATTATCATTATTATGGATAAAATTAAAAGAGAGAGAAGTGCATACTTTACACGAGAGGGATATTTTGGTATTATTAAATAGAAATATGGTGATATCTTGGAATTTAAATATACGCATACTTGGTATTTGTTCCATGGAACAATAATCTTAACTCGTCCAATTGATGATCAATCAAATCGAATAAATCCATATCTAATAATTTATTTTTATGCTACCTCTGAAAAGATGCACAAATGATAATAATAGTAAGCACATAATATCACGCAACTGTCAAGTAACCGTGCTAATTGGCAGACGATGTGGCAAGTTAGTTACGGGATAGTTAATCTTAAGATTAGTGTTACTTTAAGGTCGTGAAATTCGCATGTTATGTTACTATTGACTTTACTCAGTGATTAGCTTACTTGATAGTTTACTTGAATGTGGTGAAAGAGGGCCTTAATGTAAGACGAGTACGAGAGTTAGGATATGAGCAAGTCGTGAACCCGATGTGTATTAGTGGGAGCCTGCCATCAGTGCTTCTTTCCACATGGCAGCTATATAGCAGTTGGTACCACAGTAGCGCCTTTTACCGCCGTAAAAACAGTAAAGTACCTATCACTACTGTACAGTTACGTATATTATTTTTGTATTCTTAAAAGTACCTGGTGAGCACTGTATTGTGAAAATTAGTAAATAAGTTAACATGAAAGTTAATAACATTAAGTTATTTAATTTACGTTACTTCTAGTTTACTAGCTAAAATAAGTTTTACTTTATTTGTAACCCAACTGAAGACCAGCTTTAGTAACATGCTGAGTTGGTACTATTTTTAACTTATAGTATACCTAAATGTTTAATATTTTTTCGGTTTATTGTTTGTTTATTTCATATGTTTACGTATGTGCGTTCGTACTATAACGTTTCAAATTATCATCATTAAGACAGAGAGAGACATTTTTTCTTTTCTTTCTTTCTTTCTATCACTTGATGTCACTTACTATCGAGTAGTCGTGTTGTTAGTCTCGTCACTCATTAAACAAATAAACTTTGATAATCCACGCAATGAAAGTTATTCACTATTATCAAAGGGCAGTTCTTAGTTGAAATCAGACCTTGGATTTGGGAAAAGTTACTTTTTTTTGGAAATCCTGGAAAATGACGAGAATGATCTTCGCATAAAGCTATCTTCTTATCTTTTCATCCAACCAACTTATAAACAGTCAACTAATTCGAAAAAAAACCTTTAGACGTACTCAGCATTTTATTCTGTGAACACTAAATGAGACTGAGCTGTCACTCAGTACGTAAAGTCAGCTCTCTAAAGGAGCTCAAAATTTTTTGGTTTCTAGTCGAACCACATTGAAGCGGTGCCTGGTTTAAGTAGTGTTTTAATAATTGGAATTTTGATTCCAATTCCACCTAACACCGGAACACATATAAAAAAAAAATAGTAAAAGGGTATTTTTCGACACTACACTTCATTTCACTACATTTACATCATATAAACTGAAATTACTGGGCAAATGAGACTTATCATCTTATATCTCAAGCTGACGAGCGCAATTGTAGTTCCACTCAGAATTTTGGGTTATTCAAGAATCCTGAGCGGCACTGTATTGTAATGGCTAGGGCTTATCAATAACCATCAGCTGAACGTGTCGGCTCGTCTCGTCCCTTATTTTCATAATATATATATATATATATATATATGTGTATAGCGTTAAGGTAATCTTGACAGTTATTAACATCAAACATTGCATCAGCGAATGTGAGTGGCTTGTCGCGCTCCTATTGGGCTGTTTGTGTCACGACGCACACGATTGGTCGAAATTGGCAGTTTTCAATGGGTGCCGGGGCGACGTGTTGCTGCACGACGACAGGCGCGCTGTAACCAGCTGACTCGGGATAATGGCCGTGTACGCGCCTGTGATTGTGTAGCGCTGTGCCCTGATAATGTAAATAATGTAAAAAATAAAAAAAAATTCACCTATCACACCACATCGAGAAAGTCAAGCTTTATTGAAAAGAAATGGCCAGATATTTTGATGAATATTTACATAATCATTAGTTTAAATAATATTTATATTTAATGTATGAAAAGTTATGCATCAAATATACACACGACAATATTAAAAATAAAGAATTTCAATTATAAATAATCATATAAGAGTAGCGACTAAGTTGACGCATTAATCCAAACTGTAAATTAATTACAGTTATGCGAGTATTCAACTTACCAAAACATTTTTAGGAATTTTATACAACTTGCTTGCTTGCAGCGCCTTTTTCTGCCGTGAAAACAGTTTTGTGTAAACATAATTGTGTTTCGGTCTGAAGGGCGCCGTAGCTAGTCTGGCCAAATGAGACTTAACATCTCATGTCTCAAGGTGACGAGCGCAATAATTGTGATGCCGCTCAGAATATTGAGGCATATCAGGAATCCTGAGCGGACCCTGCACTGTAATGAGCAGGGCGTATCAATTACCATCAGCTGAACGTCCTCTCGTCTCGTCCCTTATTTTCATAAAAAGGAAAGTCAACTATAATAGTTCAAATAGACCCACTATTCGTCAAACGCAAAAAACAATAATGTCCGCGTGGGCCGAACATGAAATCCGTCATTTTGACAGTTCACAGTTGCGCGTTTTTTCCTAACAAAAAGTCAATAGTGTAATGTTTTACTCGTTTTACTGCCGTATTGTACGCATTTCTTTACTAACATTTTTAACTAAAGTAATAGAATGTCGAGTAGTGATGAAACTACACGTGTTAAATCGCCTGAGTGGAAAAAATCCGTCATTCGTCGGTTCAATCTAATGCAAAAACCAGGAATGTCAATGACTTCGATTGTTTATGCTATAGAGTTCAGTCTGACTTTTTGCAATAATTACTGAAATGTAAAACTAAACCATACTTTTTACTGATTCTAAGAACATAATTATATATTAAAATGTTGTTTTCAATATTTGTACAAAAAGTGCATAAAATGAAAGAAATACAGACAACCTCAAATAGAAATAATAATAAGTATTTAATTCACACAGCAATGAAACAAATCCATATATCTATTTTAGCTTGTTTCATAACAATTCTAATAATATAAGTTTTATTTATATACTCATTGTAATCGTTGCACCAATGTCAAAGATTCGCCGTATTTCACAAAATGGCCGCCACACTTCGGTTATATCATACAAATTAGTAACCGTACCTGTATGAAGCGGTCGCCGCATGTCTCGCACACATAGGGCTTGTCTCCGGTGTGTCGTCGCACGTGCAACGTCAGGTCGTTACTCTGCGAGAATGCCTTTTCACAGTACGGGCATTTGTACGGCTTCACGCCGGTGTGCACGCGCATGTGTCGCGACAACTTGTTACTGCGGCTGAAACCTGCAAATACATAAACATTTGTATATTATTAACTTATATCAGATACATTATATGTAATTACTAAAAGATATGTCATGACAAGTCATAACCAAATTCTAACCTTGGTTTTTTTACATCAACATTATGGTAAGGGGTATAACTGCTATACATATTAATGATCTCATTTATAATGACTAATCGACGTGAATATACTCTTATTATGGTATACGTAATCGCATGATGAAGATGACGTGATTTATAGAAGTTTGGGCACTTTTAATACGTTTTAACTAATAAAGGATTATATAGCGTATAATATAATATTATATAAGCTTATTATTATCAATAAGGCGGTAAAAGTTTGAAGTTATAATTCATCATAAGATACATAATGGCTTTAAGGGTAAATGTATACACTTCTACAATAAAGTCCCAGCTACTGTTCAGGCATTATCTATAAATAAATTTAAATGTTTTATAATAAAAATGGCTCTGTCGTAAATCCTATTACTCCACTGCTGAATATCTAAATGATCGGACAGCCTGGGACTAGATTATGATTATTTTATAGCGATAGAAATGACTGTACAATATTGTATATTTTTATTGAAAAGAGCGCAAAAAAAGAATGCTGGGAGAGTTTCTTGCGCCGCTTCTTCTCTCTCAGAGCGCCATTTGTTTCCGAAGCGGTAGTAGTATCTAGTAGTATAAGAAATGACATCAAAAAGAATTCTAAAGGAATCAATTTTGAGAAAATAAATGCCTTTTATGCCTTTAGTTCGCATAATACTTTTATTTATTATAGTGTATGCAAATAAATGCACCTCCCTTAACAAAAACCTAGCTAAGCCCTTGTCTATTGCACTCTTTTCAGGTGATTTATTATGAATAATGTTTGTTCTTTTTCTTAACTAATACGAGTCGGTGTCCCCGGTTCGATACACTTTTTCTCCACATACCAATGTGTTTCTTAACTTATCTTATATCAATCTTATATCTTATGTTGGTTAATGTTTAACTTTAACATTCCCAAGTGCCCTTATTGAACCTAGATGAATCGATGATTTTGAGTTTGTTTTGATTTATTTATGTATGTAGAGCAATGGGTTTATTGCATTAAAATTAAATTGGTTATGGGTAAATACAAACCATCGAAATAAGACCTGCGCTTGGTATTACTTCAATAGAGCATTTTCAATGAATCTAGTAAACTGACAATGTTACGAACTTTTAAGTTGGTAGATTACAGTTGTTACCTATCGATCAGATTATTTTTATGTATTTTGTCACAAATTAAATTTCGCAACCATAATATTTGACATTTGACAACCAATTATAATATGTAGATTGATAAATTATACGTTTGAAACAATTTCATTACAACAACAGGGAATTATGAAATATTATTGACAAACTCATAAAAAAAACATTATTCTATTTATTATATACAGAACAACGTCTGTCGAGTCAGCTAGTTCGTGATAAATTCTTCATATTCAATTACCTTTGCCACACACTCCGCATATGCATGGCTTTTCTCCCGTATGCGATCGCCTGTGACACTGCAGATCGGAAGACCGTGGGAATCCTGTTACCATAAACACATAGTTTAATAATAAATTCATTTTTACAGTAAAAGAAAAGTTACGATTTATGATAATTGTTAAAATTACTTATATTGTCTCTGAAGGCCAAAATGCAAGGTTCCGCTGTTATCAATCGTTAATAGAAAATAAAAAACGGAAATTGAATAATAGCAAAGACATCACGGATATCGTTTCAATTAATATTATAAACATAAAAGGAAAGCAGAAACAGAGAAGACATATTATTAGGTATATAATAAATTGTTTATTTTTAATACTTTTCTTATACCGGGTTTCTGAGATTATAAGCAAATCAATTCTCGTTTAATACATAAATAAATATCAACGAAATGAAAAGTTTATATATGATAAACATTTCCACCAAAGAAAACATTCATTACGCCTTAATAATGGACGACCATACAACTTTATCATTGGCCCATATAGTATATTTCATTAAAAAGAGCGCAAAATATAATGCTGGGAGAGTTTTATGTGCTGCTTCTTCTCCTTTTTCCTTTTGTTTCCGAAGCGGTGTTAGTGTTAGAAATAACATCAAAAAGGATCATCAAAATTCTAAAGGAATTAATTTTGAGATAAATAAATGGCTTTTATGCCTTTTTTATACGCTTTATATTACCTGCACTTGTGTTTTTGTTTGTATGTTTCTAACTGGCTCCTTTAGACGCGATTTTAACACACTTTAAACGACCAGATTTCATTCAAACTTTGTAGATTTATCGAGGACCGATGACAATACACTAATTTGATAAGATTATTGCATTATTCAATTTGCAAAATAAGATTTTTGCCAATTTATATAATTTTTAAATAAATAAATCACTAATAAGCGCCATCTAGTAATATATTTGTAAACTAGAAAGGAACCGTGCGACATGTCAAGACAGTTCCACAAAATTACAGTATCTAATTCGTTTAGAAGCGAATAGATGGCGGTGAATTTTTATTCCACGCCATCTAGCAGCATTTCAGTAATTATGAATTATCTTATTAATCATGGAACGTACTGATGTAATGATGAAGAAATATTTTTATTTACGAAAAGATGGCGCAAATATTAAAATCCCTTCATTCAATGTAAAAAGTTTAACTAAAACATTGAAAAATAAATAATAGTTAATAACTATTATTTATATCAGTCGTAATTTCAAGACCGTATATTAATACAATGTTGTGTAAAAAATTTAAAACGGTTGTTACAGAACTTGAGTAGATTTAAAATTTTGAACAAACTAATATTACATTTGTCGAATGTTTACTCGATGTTTCGAAATCTCTACAAGTCATCAATTAATCGATATGACTAAGGGACCTACTAGCTTTCAGTAACTCCCAACTTATAGGCCGGCAACACATCTCTTAAGCCCACCTGACACCAGTTGTTGGAGATGTCCATGGGCTGTTGTCCCACCACTACCCAACACTTGAGCCTGTTCTTCGTTTGCTCCTCTTTCATAAAAAATAACCTACCTAATATAAAACTTCAATTATTATGGGCTTAGATAATTTATACGTCTAGATAGAGTTTCTTACTGTTAGATAATCGATAAAAACAGGCCAGTGCGTGACAGGCAACGTCTTACACTCGCGATTCCTATGACACTTTGTGTTAGTGTGCGTGAATTGCTCAAAATAGAGGTTAGTTCTAAACTCTTTATTCTTCTCGACTCTTATTTTCTTATTTTTTTCGACGTTTTTACAGCTGTCATAGTCTATCTAGACGTATAAACGATCTACGGGAATTATGTGTAATATTAACATATAAATATTCACCTTTCCCACAAAAGTCGCACTTGTATGGTTTCTCGCCAGTGTGTCTGCGCATGTGCACGATCAGATTGGAGGAGTTTGAGAATCCTCGGCCACAGTACAGGCACAGGCAGGCACTTGTTTTCCCCTCGTGCACTCGCATATGCTGCCTGAAACACGCGACTGTATATTAATGGAAGCAATGCTCTCCACTGTTACACCAACCATACCTCCATCTTCTCCTTTGCACAGGAAGCCGGCTAGATTATGGGTACCACAACGGCGCCTATTCCTGGCGTGAAACAGTTTTTTCAAGAATCCTGAACGGCACTGCATTGTAATGGTTTCGGCGTATCAATTACCATCAGTTGAACGTCCTGCTCGTCTCGCCCTTATTTTCAAAAAAAAAAAAACTTGGAACTACTGTTTATCATTGATGGATTTTTAATTTTCTAATGGTGGTTACAGAACGTTTATATACGAGCCATATGGCCCGTGAACGTGCGGTCACGCTATCGCCCCTGTTATTATTGTAAACATCACACTGCTAGGACACAAAAGGTCCGACTGTTTTATTTTCTACAAATAATAATTAATATTTTTTTATCATCATGTTGTAGTTGTGGATTTGAAAAAAATGTTTCTGTATGTCTCTAGTACACGCGAGACGTTGTTGTTTTTATTAAATAGCTTGATGAATTGAATTTTACGTTGAGGCGGCAAGCTTTTCGGCGATTATACGAGGGCAGCACTGAAAATTTCGGGAATCAAGGAAGTGACACAACATTACTATTTAAAAATGTATTTATTGCTTTTCGAAGTATTCTCCGCGAAATTTGGCGATATATTCAATTTTCAAAACCAAGGAGTATTCAATTAAAAAGATTTTAATATGTCGGGAACAGTGGAAATATTCCATTCCCGATACTTTTAGTGCAGCCTATGTATAGTACTTATAACAACATATATAAGCAACTAAGCTAATAATTACATATCGATGCTTTTCTCAAATAACTAAAATTGCTATCGCAATATCGGCCGTTTACAATTTACGAAAGTTGGCAGAAAATCACGGAGTAGACGTGTAAGTTTTGAGAATATTTGAATAACAAATGAACTCTGCTGTGTCGAACCTGTAATCTACAGGCTGCAAGTAGATATATTTCTAAATTAAAACCCATTTGTTTCCTTACGTCAATAAAAGAAACCACCACCACTTCGATGGAGCTTAAGTGAGAAGAAGTAAAAAGAAACTCGTTGACACCTACAGCTTCATCGTTTTACAAAATTTACTAAGCACAATCCATAAAGTGTGACGGAAAAACATTACTCAAACATGTCAATTTACTTGAAAATATTTCTATCAAAAATATTTTTTGAACGAACAGGTCAAACGGATCACTTGATAGTATGCGATTACTGCGGCCATCTTGTAATACCAGAGGAATAACGAAAAAGTACAAATACCGAAAACCACATTGGTACTTGGCGACTTGGCGGGCGAGACTCGAACCAGTGCTACCGCGGTGCGTTTCAATGGTTTAACTGATGCACAACACAAGCTTCGAGTATATAAATTATAAACTTAAACTAACCAAATAAAGCAAATGTCACGATGACGGAATAGTCCAGCCACCACAAGCTGCACCCATCAAAGGCATTGTTCACTTGCCGTCAAGTGTACCAAATTCTATACACAGTATAATGTGTGATGTCACGCACCTGAGATTGCTTCTTCTGTGAAACTTCTTCTTACATGTGTCGCACTCGAATACCTTGTCACTCGGCCTGTGTACGTTCGCATGACGTGCCAGCAGATCCTTCCTAAGGAATTCAAACGGAAAATCATCACTTAAAGCTAATGTTATAAGATATTGCCAAAAATTTCTAGTCAAACAAAAAACAAATGAGGAACAGGTTAGAAATGGCTTCGTTTGAAACATTTCTGCCCACATATTAGCACGTAATAAGTGCAACACTTTGGGCCCTGTAGTCATATCTTTAAGGAGACACTTTCCGAGGTAAAGTGGTAAGTATAAACAAGGTAGCAGCAAGACTTAACGTCAAACGTATACATAACTTATTCAAAATGCATTTAAACTCAAAAAGCTAAAACATCCCATGTTTAGCATACTGAATGCAAACAAGCATAGGTACTACGCTTGTCTACTCTTGTTTGCAAACGAATTCAAAAACAAAATTAGATCATATCAACAAGGAACAAGTACTTATATTGAAAATAAAAGAAGAAATGACATAAGGTAAAAAACGAAGACATGCGTAAAGAAATAAAGATGCAATCCAACAGCATTTAACGTTGAATTGGCAGCCTAAACCTAAAATAAAAGTTGGCAGAAAATCTCGTAACAGTCGCCGGAATTCGCTGGATTCCGTCCAGTGATTTCCGATAGCGGCAAACAGAGAGAAATGGAAAAAGGTGGAGGAAACATTAAAAAAAAATTAGTGAAAATTATATTGCTTAGTTGAGCTGGAATAAATAAAGCTTAAAATAATAATAATTGAATACTTGCGTAGGCTTGTGTGCATGTATATTCAATTTACCGAAACTGAAGTGGTAGTGGGCAGGGCACATAGTTCGACGGACAGATGGTGGAGCAGTAAACTTCTTGAATGGCGACCACGTACCAGAAGACGCAGTGTTATATACCCCCCACAAGATGAAACGACGATCTGGTCAAGATCCCCGGAACATGTTGGATGAGGGCAGCGCAGGACCGATCGTCGTGGAGATCTTTGGGGGAGGCCTTTATCCAGCAGTGGACGTCTTCCGGCTGATGATCATATTAATTATTAGTAGCATGGCTGACCTGCTAAACTTGACAGAGCAGATATCGCAACAGTGCGCGGCCGCTACGCGCTCCTCGTCGAAGCGCACGCGCACGGTTTGACCGCGGTGTGCACGCAGTATGTGCTTGTTCAGCGACATCTCGTGCGCGAAACGGGCTCCGCAAGATTCGCACGGGAACTTGCGCTCGCGGCTCTTGCACGAGGTGCGGTGTCGTGCTGCCGTCTTTACCGACGAGAATACCTACACAAATACGACCGTACACTAGAGTTGTCAGCCGTACTCTAAAATAAAGTATGTTACTTAATTTCATGTAGGTGTATTTCACAATCTATATCACTTATAGAGTAGGTATGCTAAAATACTCTTTTTTACACAATGTTTACTATACTAATGCCAGTCCTGTAATATTATGCAAACCCATTAGCATAACCAAAAAGTCGACTATTTACTGTTAATATGCCAACAAAACGTACAACTACCTTTTTTTAAATTACCCCTAAAAACTAAATTTCACAGATTTATTGTACGTGGACGATTTTTTTCTGAAAACCGATAGATATTCAGATTGTGAGCATGATTTTGTAGTGTTTAGCACAATGCTAGGTTTGGTGTTAGGTCATGTCCAAATAAATAGCCCTTATTAGCGTGTCGGAAAGATAATATAATTTATGAAGTAGACATACTCACCTTATCACAGAGCTGGCACCGAGGCGACAACTCAGGGTGATCCTCATCCCGGTGTCTGTTGAGCTCCTCCTGTCCCACGCACACGCACCCGCAGCTCTCGCACAGACATATCTCCGACACGCACTCCTAATGTTCAAAGTCAAATAAACTTCATTAAATTAGGCTTAAACTGTGTTCGGAAGAAGTTGAGCTCATGAGAACTTATAAGAAATCCAACGGCCACTTTTTTCCATCAAATAGATTATTTTACAATGGCTGTAATATACATAATAAATTGGTTTATAAAGTGCTGCACCCAATATATGAATCGTGTTTAAGTAATATATAAAAATTATTGCATAAAAAGTAATAAAGAATAAACTGTATAAATATAAATTATCGTATATGGGATGCATCAACCTTGAGAGCGCTTGAATTCATTGTTTGTGAAAGGATGCTTCGTTAACATGATGGTCATAATTTGTAATTGCATCCGACAAATACAATGATTTAGCAACGATAACAGGTCGCTCTGGCACCACAAGCAGCACCCGTTCACGAGTTGACCATGAGAGCATGGACCAGCCATCGTTCCCTTCGCACATATTTGAGGGATGGAGACGACGCGGTACACGACGCAGCCTTACAATATTCGATCTCTAATTTAAGATTATTTAAAAAGCAAATTCTAACTAGTCCATAAATCGACCCGAATCAGTCGTAATATGTCGGTTTCATATATTAAAATTAAATTATGAAAGTATGTTATTTATAATGTTTATGCTATTAAAAATACGAATTCAATACTAATTTATTATAAAAACATGAGAGTAATTTATATTTTTCAAAATTAAAATCATAGTTATATATCTGTATGTCACGTGACTGAAAACGCCGACCACCATTTTGTGACGTCACTACAGCAGAAACATATTGATTTTAGCAACAGATCAATGATACGGACTATGAAAATTCATTTTTATTTATAGAAAAATCAGTAAGGTCGCACCTCATATTTGACGTTTATTTGTTTAAGTTATTATGACGTCACGATCGTGGCGGATCCCTTTATGGCGCGACTATATGTGATTGAAATTTAAAATATTTTTTTAGCATAGAGTGGAATTAAGAAATAAAAATACCAGATGGTATTCTAATAACGGTTAATCTTTACTTTAATTACGGTATGGTAATCTTTACGATTATTTTAGAATATAATTTAAACAATTGAAAAATAGCCTATTTCCAAAATAAATATTATATAGTAAGAAGTAATCGGTCATAATCATACATAATACCTCGATCTCGTAGATTGATTGATAAAACAGATCACGACACTATTTCTTTTAAACTTACCATGGTTTAAAGATTCCTGAATTTCCAGATATTGAAGTAGCAACATAAGTTCATTCAGTAAAATACAAAAGGAGTATATTATCTGGCAACTACTCCTTAATAACTTCAATTGCCCCGTGACTGACCCCTGAAACGAGGTAAATATGGCTCCTGACCTTTAAAACGAGGTAAATACCTCAATACTCCAAATTCCACTCAGCCCTGGTATCAATGCGTAAGTGCGATCTACGGTGCTTTTGTAAGGTGATATTGAGATATTTTATTTGGGTAAGTTGGTTATTAGTTTCAATACAGAGTATGGACAACAGTCACCCCTAGTAACACGGTTTATTGCATTTGGGTGTATTGCATCTCTGTCTACCCGTTCGGAGATACACAGGTGATAGTACTTAAAAGATTATAAGCATGTCGTGTGTTTTTGTGTGCATGTGTGAGTGACTATAAAATCAGAAGTGTCTCACATTGTCGGGTAGGCGTGCGATGACGTCAGCGAGTGGGACTTGTTCACACATAGTGCCTGTCGATGAGGCTCCTTCCTCCTGCAACAAAAGAGCAAGACGATGTTCACCAACATGGCCGGAATCGAAGCTCGACATGTCCTGCGGATGCCTCGTGTAGAGGCGAAACACGTGTCAAATTGTTTATAGAAAAATATTGGTGGAATTAACACTAAAGAAAACTTAAAACATTTCGATACTTATGGATTTCCGCAAACTAACGCCTACTTCAATAAATTTTCTTAAAACGAAATTGTAAAACTTAAAAGTTTTTTGTCTAATTTTTTTTTAAATATATTACTGATAGTTTTAATTGATGAGAATCGCTACCGGGTTTCGTAATAAGACCCAATCCATCCAAATAAGATAAATTATCAATATCCAAATGTTCTGAGTTTTTCTTGAGAATTAATTTCTAGTGTATCGCCTCAACACGATGCACCCACAGGAGATTATGATTCGCCGAATTCTGGCACGAAGATCTCGTGTGCAGAATTAATAATCAAGAAAACTTAGAACATAATTATGGATTTTTATGACAATAAAGGACGAGACGAGTAGGACGTTCTGGTGATAATAATTGAAACGCCCTGCCTATTACAATGCAGTGCCGCTCAGGATTTTGAAAAAACCCAAAATTCTGACGTGCACTACGATTGCGCTCGTTTCCTTGTGACATAAGATATTAAGTCTCGTTTGTCCAGTAATTTCACTTGCTTCGGCATCCTGTACAAAAGACCCTCCCACTAGTTATTTTATTATTTTGACACCTTGTAAAAGATTTTAGTACCCAAGACTGAAATGGCTACCAAACAAACATTCAAATTTCAAATTAATATAAACCAATCACGAATTATATCATTTTAATAATATGGAGAATTATTATAAAATAATAAGACGTTTTAATTCATAATCAATAACAATTGCTTGATACTAAAAACACAACACATTCGCGAAAATGTAAGTCTAAATACTAAGACATAATGAAACTAATATAAATAATCTTAGCTGGCTTCACAAAATATAAAATAGCTATAAGCAAACATCATAAAAATATTAGTTCTATATTTTATACGAAGTTGTGTTCTCATAGCACCATCTCCATTTCGTGAAAGAGGAGGACAAACGTAAGGGTTATCTCATGGTCAATAATCACTTTGCAGGTCTTACAGGTAGCAGATCATCGTGACAATATTATTCAATAAAAACTATAAATAACCGTTGCCGTATCAGCCCGCGATTCGCTTGCAATACAACAGACTGTAATACAAAAACGTACATTTATAACTATAAACTTATACAATGTTATTTAATAAAAACAATAAATGTTGTTATAAACAGCGCGCGATTCGCTTGCAATAAGGCAGACTGTAAAATAAAATTTTACATTTATACAATATTATTTAATAAAATCAATAAATAGCTGTTGTTAAAAACAGCGCGCGTTTCGCTTGCAATAAGGCAGACTGTGATACAAAAACGTACATTTATAACTATAAACTTATACAATATTATTTAATAGCAACAATAATTAACTGTTGTTATAAACAGCGCGCGTTTCGCATGCAATAAGGCAGACTGTGACATAAATCCTTACATTTATACAATATTATTTAATAAAAACAACAAAATATAACTGTTGTAATAATCAGCCCGCAATTCGCTTACAATACAACAGACTGTAAGACCAAAACTTACATTTATAACTATAAACTTATACAATATTATTTAATAAAAACAATAAATACAGTTGTTATGATCAGCCCGCGATTCGCTAGCAATACAACAGACTGTAATACAAAGACCTATATTTATAACTATACACTTATACAATGTTATATATGTATATATTTTTTTAAATATTTTATTCCAACTTTAATGCCGCAGTGACGGGTGCAGTATGTTCGTATCGGACTACGCTACATACGCCTTTGAAATTTTCAATACAATTTTAAATTTTTATTTATTAAGAATTTATTGAGTTACAAAATAAGAATAATAATACAAGTCTTATTTAAAAGCTAGTTAACACTGTGCCTGAACTAGGTAAACCTGTGTTTCAGGCGTAAAGAACTTATATTAAAAATAAATAATCACAAAAAAGAGAAACTTAATAAAGTAAAAAGGTATTAAAATTAATTACAGGTTAAGTATATAAGTAAAAATTGACGTGTCCCAGTGATTGTTACCAAAGTCCTCCTAAACGGCTACACCAATTTGTTTAAAAAGTTGTGTGTATATAAGGTATCTCTGTGAGTCGGCCAACATCTATTTTTCATATCCCTAAATGATAAGGGTCACCCAACCCTATTCTTTTTTTAATTTATGGTGATTCAGAATTAAAAAAATACATACAAATTCAAAGTATCACCCGTCTACGATCAACAATTCTTTTTGTAACGCGATTTTAATATTACTCTATTTCATCCACTGATACGCAATAGTTGCAAGATGGCAATCGAATATAATGATTATTGTTGTATGATAAATTTTATATACGATATATTTGGGAGGTCCGAGAATCGGTCGTCATCTATTTTTAATACCCCAAAAATTTTAATTATTAATTTTTTTATTTATTATATGGAATAACAAAGTTTTCTGGCTCAGCTAGTTTAAAAAAAAACAATAAATACAGTTGTTATAATCAGCCCGCGATTCGCTAGCAATACAACAGACTGTAATACAAAGACCTACATTTATAACTATACACTTACACAATATAATTCAATAAAATCTATAAAGAACTGTTGCTATAATCAGCCCGCGATTCGCTTCAATACAACAGGTTGTACAACAAAAACGTACATTTATCACTATACACTTATACAATATTATTTAATAAAAATAATAAATACAGTTGTTATGATCAGCCCGCGATTCGCTAGCAATACAACAGACTGTAATACAAAGACCTACATTTATAACTATACACTTACACAATATAATTCAATAAAATCTATAAAGAACTGTTGCTATAATCAGCCCGCGATTCGCTTGCAATACAACAGGTTGTACAACAAAAACGTACATTTATCACTATACACTTATACAATATTATTTAATAAAAATAATAAATACAGTTGTTATGATCAGCCCGCGATTCGCTAGCAATACAACAGACTGTAATACAAAGACCTACATTTATAACTATACACTTACACAATATTATTCAATAAAATCTATAAAGAACTGTTGCTATAATCAGCCTGCGATTCGCTTGCAATACAACAGATTGTAATACAAAAACGTACACTTAAACAATATTATTTAATAAAAATAACAAATAACTGTTTGCTATAATCAGCCCGCGATTCACTTGCAATACAACAGGCTGTAATACAAAAACGCACATTTATAACTGTATACATTTATACAAAATTTTTTGACAAAAAATAATTGATAACAGTTGCTTCAATCAAAAAACAATCTACGTTCAGAAAGACATTTAAATTTAATTTAATACACCTCTTATGCAAACCTTTACCTTTAATATTAATAAAATACTATTATTTATATTTGCTACCTATTGATAGGTTTTAAGTCAGTGCCAAGCTGTAATTATATAGGTGGTCTGGCCACGCGTGTCTGTTCGCTTGGGTTGTTTTGTTCTAGACGAAGCTATCCCGCTCAAAGTCACGCGTGACGAGTGTAGTAGGCACCTTTATTACATTTGGCTCGGCACCGACTTCAAAGCTATCAATATGTAGCACATACAAATAATAGTATTTTTTTAATATTAAAGGTAAAGGTTGGCATAAGAGGTGTATTAAATTAAATTTTTAGTAATTTGATACTTTTCAGTTTTTGAAGTCAGTTTTTTTAAACGTAGAGTTTTATTTTTACGTTTTATTGTTAGTTAATAATAATATATAATCAACCTGAATGAAAACCCAAAAAAAAAAGGCCGAACACTGGAAACAATTATGTCATTCAGGTAGACGAGAATTTTCATATAAATGTTCATAAAATGAAAACGACTGGGCCAAACTGTGCAAAAATTTTATGGGACCAAATGGCATCTATTTCGCATCAAACAAGAAGAACTACGTAAGTCGGATCATAAATCTCAGAGTAATACATAAAAAGTCTCAGGTGTACATACATAAAAAAAATACTGATCGAAATGATAACATGATATACTTTTTGAAGTCGGTTAAAAATAAATTCCGGCGGTGCAGCAAACTACCGTTCGCAAAAAGATGATACGTTAGTTCATTTTGCACGTTACGGTCTGTTCGTGTATCACTTTAATATTTATAATAAAAACATGATCACCGAAACCTTATTAAATGATGTAAAACCAACGTGAGCTCAGCGTAGTTCAGCAATATTATCAAAACGATCATAATATGCGAGTCGGGTTCACTCAAGAAGAGGATGGTACAAAATATAAAACTATGGAGTATTTGAATAATTTAGTTATTGTAAAAAAGGAGACAGTCATTGTTTGGTAGCCCTTATAACCTGGTCTTTACCAGTACAATGTATCTTTATGTGTAAATAAATTATATGATATATTCGCTCGGCAACGCAACAGCATTAATTATCAATTGATTGATGAATTACATAAACTTTTTAAATAATGTTTAATAGAAGTAAGGATTAAAAAGAGTAGTAGAGAACAGTATAAAGAGTTTAACATATAACTACTATTGCACTAGAACATTACCTGTTGATTATCGGCGTTAGCATTAGCGCTTACATCCGAACATTTGTGTTTGTCCAAGTCCTCCAGCTTCGCAAACACCTTCTTACAAAGCGTACACTTTATCAACTTCATCTCTGTAATACGAAAATACAATACGTTAAAATAAAATAAAAATTACCCAACATAACGAGTAAAATCTAATCTTAAATCTTCATTACCGCAGTAACCTGTTGTTGTGTATTGAATGTGTCAATTTACATGAACAATTTGTTATGTTTTTAAAGTGTTATCCCTCGCTTCTAGGATAAATACACAAATAAAATTTGAAAACAAAATTTTATGAAAGATGCGGATCTCGAGCCCACGACCTCCAGCGTTTCGTGGGAGTGCTCTTCCAACTGAACTAACCGTTCGAGTGACGTATCGTCATAAAATCTAGTATGTTCAACTCTCAGGTTATGTCTTCATTCTTACATGAATATAATTGTCACTGCACTATATACTAGTAACTATGGGAATATTTTTTGACTAACTCAGAGCGTCGGATAATTATTATGTCAGTGTACGAGAGCATCATAAAAAAATCCCTGTAATATTTTATTGCAAACTTACCACCAATTGCTATAAAATCTCAAATATGGTTTTGTGGGCAGAATTACTTTCGGTGTTTCCAGATTGACACGGTATAGGCGTTTAAAACTGCGTGCACATACAACTTTAAGGTCAGAATTTCTGCTGTGCTTTCAAAGTTGATGTAATGATAACACAGCATAAATGTAATGATCACTAACTAACAGGTGAATGATTGATTGACCTTACCCAAAAAATGTTAAGAGATCTTTTCATTTATATTACTCTCCTTTTTTGTTATTTGCCTGCCAATCAACTACGTATATTGTCCAAGTCCGGTTGTCAGGGGTACGCGAGGGTACCCTACAGTAACCCAATTACAAAGATTGGTTGATGCAACCAATATACGATAAATTATAATTATACAGATTACTTTTTATAATTTTTTACGAAGTATTTGTTATGTAAAACACTTTTTAACTTTGAATACGATTAATGTATCGGATGCAGTGCCTCTCAAACCAATTTGTTATATAATACAGCTATAGTAGAATAAAAAAGCCTTAGAGTTTCTTCTTTGTTCTTATAACGATTTCTATACATTTTCCAAGCATTTAGATTAGATTCAGTGATTTAAATTAAATATTGCGACTCATTAGCGCTGAGTTAAAGCCTAGTATGTTTTATTATATTTAAATAAAGTTTAATTAACGAAGTATGCGTTTCAGCGGTATTTATCTCAAAAACCGCATGAGTCCGAAAGTCATCTTATCTCAGTAAATTTTCAATGTGTTACACCAGTATAGCAACAAGTAAAAAAAAAAAACAAAAATTAGGATATCATCCCCACCATCTGGATGTGTGGCAATCCTCCACAGTACCGTATTCAAGAAGCTTTCTTCCACGTACTACAAAGCTGTGGAATGAGCTTCCTTGTGCGGTGTTTCCGGGACGATACGACATGGGTACCTTCAAAAAAAGCGCGTACACCTTCCTTAAAGGCCGGCAACGCTTTTGTGATTCCTCTGGTGTTGCAAGAGAATGAAGAGGTGATCGCTTAACACCAGATAACCCCTACGCTCGTTCATCCTCCTTTTCCATAAAATAAAAAAAAAAAACAATATGGCCGCTCAACAAAATTCCTTAAAAAATGCAGTGATGTGTTTTGGATGATATACAAAACCTTTGTGTACAAATCTACTTCGCACTTGAGCAGTATTTATAAGTCGTACCGTAAGCTAAGTTTAACAAACTCCTTAGCAATTATGGTTGTGGGATAGGTATAATTAATCACCTTTATGTTCTAGCACGTGCGTGTCAAGGTCGTCTTTCGAAGATCTCTCCTCACTGCAGAAACTGCACGCGAATTTCACATCCGTCACCCATTTCACATGCACGCCATTCTCCGACAACTTGTTTAGTATCGCCTGTAATACATATATTTAAAGTAGCTATAATTCGCGCCAACTAAAAAGGATGATCCCACCCAGGTCTACTTGCAAAATCGACAACGATATATTCGGAACGATACGACAATACTCCGAATATATCGCACTTACCCTACTCTAACAAATGTTCGTATTCCATACGAGAGCGGCACTGAAAATTTCGGGAATCAAGGAAGTGACACAACATTACTATTTAAAAATGTATTTATTGCTTTTCGAAGTATTCTACGCGAAATTTGACACATTTTTCCATACGATGGAACCAATCATTAAAGCAAACATTCCATTCGGAAGTTGGGGTCTCCAAAGTGGCCGTTTTGTAGGCGTCCACAGCTTCTTCAGGTGATGAAAATCTCTGACCACGCAATTTATTCTTTATTTTAGGGAAAGTATATAAATTATTAGGGCTTAGGTCGGGGCTGTACGGCAGATGGTCTAAAAATAATTCTATGTTTCCTTTCTCTAAAAACTCTTTTGTTCTGTGCGCGGTGTGAGACTCATGCCAATGTCTAAAGTTGCCTGAATTTCGCGGTATGTCACATGTCAATCTTCCTCAATCAGCTTACGCACAGCATCAACGTTTTCTTTGGTGACTGCAGTTTTTGCACGACCTTGACGGGGATCATTTGGATGGGGCGTCATCACCAAATGCAGAAATCATCCGGTCAACACACTGTTTTTATATTAAACCACTTCCAAAGTCATAATAAATCATCGCTCTAGAATTTTCTAGAGTCAATTCCATTTTCTCAACGACTAAACAAGTTTGAAAAGACCTTGTGACAAGACCGAGAATCTTTTTTCAAATAAATAAATGGTATTTGATTTTTAAAACCAATTAAAAAGATTTGAAAGATGACAGGAACAGTGAAAATATTCCATTCCCGATACTTTTAGTGCAGCTCTCGTATCGTTTATCGTAACAACATCGTAACCATAAACTAATATTTTGAGTTTTTACGATGTTAGAGTGAATGAATTATGCGCAAACCTATAAAAACTAAATATTATCTGTGCTATGTCGCTGTTAAGTGTCAAAAGTCAAAACATAGCTTAGACGCTAAGGACCATGCTAGACTCTGCACCACCAATTTAGTATCATTTACATAAAATGTAAATATTAAAAAAATATGTAATGAATATAATATGACCATTTAAAATTGAATAAATAAAACAAAATTTGCGGATAATAAAATGTAAAAAAAATTAAACCCAACCCTTCTCGTCGACTTCCTATTTCTCAGGCGGCCATTTGCTTTAATTTCTACGCATAAGCGATCAACAAAATTACTTAAATTACTTGGTAGTAAAAAAATCCTGTAGAATAGTAAATCACATACTATTATTTTAGTAATGTTTATTAAGTATGTATATTGTATGGCAAATATATCTATACAACTTGAAACGATAATAGCATCGACAGCCTAGAAGGTGTCGTTGAGATTATCGTAAAAGTTTGTGAAATTCGAATATTCGTCTCTGACATTTTCAACTAAGAGTAGGGTTAGGACCGATAATATCGAATAATGTTTCGTTGGTTCAATCATCGTTTCGACATAGATTACGATTTAACTAAGAGTAGGATTCGACGCGACTAATGCCACGATTTATCGAATATCGATTTTAGGAGTAGGCCCCCAGGGCGAATGATTGAGGGTGTGTTTGGACTTGTGTACAGTCACACACAAAATAATCCACTAGCACTCGAGCAAGTTTGTCCACATTACACCTACATGCATCTTCTTGTACTAGTGAAGTACCTAGTAAAGATATTTAAAATATGTTATTTTAATTTTTGGGTGTAAGTTGTATTACCATATAAAGTAATTAAAAAAATCAATTAATTAATTAAAATTTTTGGGGTATAAAAAATAGATGCAACCGATTCTCAGAAAAACCAAATAAATGGTACTACAATTAATGTATTCGATTGCCATCTGGCAACCCTAGTATAGTGGATTTCTGCAAGGAACAGAATAATACAAAAATCGCGCTACAAAAATAGTTGAAGTTCGTAGAAGGACGAAAAATTTTAAGTTTTATGTATTTTTCAATGCTGAATCATAACAAAAATTAAGATAAAAAAATATATTTGGGGTCCTTATCATTTAGGGGTATGAAAAACAAATGTTGGCCAATTCTCAGACCTACCCGATATGCACACAAAATTTCATACAAATCGGTTCAGCCATTTCGTAGGAGTTTAGTAACAAACACCGGGACACAAGAATTTTATATATTAGATAGGGCAATAGTTTAGGGCACATGTTCTAGATTGTTTTTTTTTACATGACCGTAACTACACAAAATCTACTTAGCCATTCAACAATGCTGTGTTTTGCGGATTTAAGGTTCTTAAATCCGCATCCGTTAATTGAGTCAGAATTGACACACGTGCGGAAAGTGTTGGAAAGCAACACCTGGACAGTGGCAGAGCATGCTCTAAACTCCGACACTACATATTATATTAGGTTCGATTAGGTGAAAGTATTGGCCCGCGACAAGAACTTGTGTCTCTCAAGCTGCTGGAAGCCATAGAAATCAAACGGTGACCTCATTTTAATAGATACAAGCCGTGGGCTCTGCCGCCTACTTGGAAACCCGTGTTGTTAAACGCAACTCTCAATAAGACCCATATTGCCTATGATCACGTAGTGGACATTGTGAGTACATTTTGTGCGCCCATGGATACTAATAGTGACATAGTGTCAGTGATAACGTGCTCGTCATCACCACCGGCGCACCACACGCCCTCCGCCTTGTCCAGCCGCGCACCATAAGCACAAGTCCACAGTAAGAGACGGAACGTTATCGCGAACCCACTACACTCACCCTGATAAAGGACCTCCGAATGGTCCGAAACTAGTCGGTACCTAGACCGATAAATCGTGAGTAAAGCCGAGCAAAGAGAAAGTTTTAATAATTTAAAGTATATATTGGGCAAAAATGTAGACATAATGTCATTAGAACGAATATCATTAAAACATTCGTTACAAATTAAGAAATTCAATTAATGAAATGCCTCCGAACTGAGAACAGTTGCAAAAATCTCAGCGGGAATTTGTCTTATTTTTTTGGACGTTGCCTCCCATGACGATTTATATTTAATAAGATCTACAACGCTCTTGTGATTCCTTTGGTGTTACAAGCGATGCCGCGGTGATTGCGGTGAACATCGTAAGATTATTCGTATATTCCATCCCATTTGTCCTCTTCTATAAAAAAAACTAAACAGAGCTTGCATAAGGTACGAAATACGCTACAGTACAATCGGAAATATACAAGAAAGATCCAATCTGACAGAGAAGAAATGACAATAAGTAATTGAGTACTGGGTAACTGACCGTAGTGCCAAGCCGCTTTGGTCTTCCTCTTTTTTTCGGTCCCATGATATCCGCGTGTCGGTTCCACATATGGGCCGTCAGCCCAGCAGTGTCGCTGTAGCTGGTGTTGCATAAGGGGCAGTAAGTAGCATTAGTGTCCCTTAAATTCTCACCTAAAATTGTAATTTACTTTAGGTTAGGTTTTTTAAGCAAATATTACAGAGAGAATGCCAAAAATACATGTGCCGAAACATTCAATAATATAGCTTAGATGTTTCCTTAATTTTACAAAACAGCAAGTCGCCGATCGTTTTATTATATTATTGATAAATATATTTAATAAATACAATTATTTGTTTTATCAATGATCCTGTTGGGTAGCAGTACTAGTGTTATAACCCATAAACTTAGTATACTACCGTTAAAGGACGAACCGTGTGTGAAAGTGAGATAGCTATCCTTACATAAAAACCTAGGTGTGAGAAAGCGACGGAATAGATGAAACCGATGAAACCATTTTGAAACTATTTAGTGTCCATTTAACGGATGTTAATTATAAAATGTAACTGAGTAGTGTTCTGTGTAAAAGTGTGTTGTTTGCTACAGCAACAATCCAAATGAGACATTTCACAGGTAAGTGCTGATTCTTCTGTACTGCTATCATGGTGCTTATTTTCGTAGAACATATTCACTAAAATACTTTGTATTAAATTTTAATATCCGGACGACCGAGCCTTGCTCGGATTTTTAAAAATGTATAAAACTTGAACAAAAAAAAAATAATAGGATATCTGGATTCGAACCGGGGTCTTCTGCTTTCCGGATCACCCAATGTCCCATCTGAGCTATAATAGTCTTGTATATACTTTGTATTAAATTTGAATATCCGGACGACCGAGCCTTGCTCGGATTTTTAAAAATGTACAAAACTTGAACAAAAAAAAAATAATAGGATATCTGGATTCGAACCGGGGTCTTCTGCTTTCCGGATCACCCAATGTCCCATCTGAGCTATAATAGTCTTGTATATAGTTGCGAAATTTACCCTTGTATTCTAATGTTATTGTAGCTGTTTCTCATTCAAACATGAATAAAACCATTTTTTTTAAATTGAAACCTAGCTAGATCGATTTATCACCCCCGAAATCCCCTGCATACTTAATTTTATGAAAATCGTTGGAGATTATATTAATAAAAAAAATATGTTTAAAAAATAAAATATTGTATACTTGAATACGACGGCGTTTTTAATATTTATCATAGATATTGTCTAAAATCAAAATACTACACACCTCACTAACACATGTCGTGTTGTTGTTATGCTAGTATTCTAGTTTATGGTTTGAATTGTGCTACGGGACTCGGCTTCAATTGCAAATGGTCTCTGGTGTTCAAAGATATTTCAATAAATTCAATAATTTTCCATCTTAGTACACAAATTTTAGTTTTTGAACGTTTTCATCATATTTTATATTTCTTACGAATCTCCTTCATAGTTAAAAACCAATTCACCTATACTTGAGGATATCACATAACATATCCCCTTTCAAAAAGTGATCATTATTTACTAAAAATAGGTACTTGCCAACAGTAATCCATCTTGTTGAATCATCATCTTTTTCTTCAACTTCGATGAGCATGCCTTCCTCTTTCAATATGCCTGGCGCAGGGTTTACTTTTTCTGAAAATATATTAAGATTTTTATGATAAAATCAAATACAAAAGTATTTTGATTTTAATGAAGGTTTTAAAGTCATGCTTTTCTGTTTATGCACCATTACTTTGGGAATTCATTAGTGGGTTAATTCAAGATTGAGTTACTAAGCCATGAAGCACCTGTGACATTACTTCATGTCGAAGTCATTGCAGCTGTTTGAAAATAAGTAACAATAGTAGACTGTTGCTATGTTTATTGTTCCATTGACGATAGTCACGGGTAAACCGACCTTGCCATTTAAGCTGTTGTTAATGGTGCGATGGCAAGATATTTATTTTTATTCATTCACTGTTATTCTGAGACCATCTAAATCGCGACTTTAACATTCGTTTACTCGTCTGCATTTCACCATATCACATCCGTTTTTCAAAGTTATGTTTAGCCTCTCTATGCGCGCTTTTCATATACCTATTCCACGAGTCGACTATATAGTCAGTCAGACGTTTAAGAATTCGGTGAGTCAATGTCTCCTGAAGATGCCTCGAGTAGAAGCGAAACACGTGTCGAATTGGTTAAAGGACAAATCTTAGGAACATATCGGCACCAATTTATAATACATGAATGTATTATAAATGTAAATATATGTGTTATTAAAATCTCGTCCGCCCAGGAGGGAGTCTCTCTTTCTTCCAGAAGAAGCTTCGCAAACGAACGAAATTTAATCGAAGTATCGGTAGTGACCCTACTCTGTTTTAGTTTTGGACACACTGATGAAGTTCGGAACCGTAGACAATATGTGTACGGCTACGTACATACGAAACTAATAACATTTTAGAAGAAATTGTAACACTATTAGCCCTTTTAATAGGAGATATTCAACATGCACGTACGATTAATCTTCAAAGAGTATGTCTCGGATAACCTCGGGAGACAAATTTAGGAAACAGATCCTGCCCCCGCTAGTATGAGACCTTAAAAACGCATTTCAGGAAGAATGGAACGCAATCTTTCAATATTTTATTTATAATTTGATTAGTATTCCAAAGAGACTGGAAAAGCTAGCACACCTTAGGACATTTTATACACTAGAAATAACTAAATAAAATATTGCATACTAAAATTCTCCCTGTGATTTTTTTTACCTAAGGTATTTTGGTTGATTTTGTTAATTGATTTTTAATTAATATCTAATCTATATCTCGACCTTTTGCTAATAAAAACAAACAAATAATTTATAAAACCCAAATTACTAAACTTGACTGTGGCAAATTTCTATAATATTTTGTTTTACACATACTTTCTTTCTCGTTAATCTAAATTTGTCAATAACTTTATTTAAAATTCGTTATAAAAGTTAACAGCACTCACCAGACTCGGGCAATAGTTCGATAACGCACTCTCCCGGACTATCATACATTTCGCATATTATACTCTTGCAATGAAATCTAACAATATTAAATAATGCTGTATTATTGCTATCAATTATTAAATTATTACGACCGACGCTCACATTGTTTGTAGCGTTCCATTTACGAAGTTGATAAAACGTCTAAATATGATTTCCTTTCGGCGATAGCGTATTATTTATTCCACCAACCATTATACCAACCACCAGAATTACATGTGATATGTTCACATAAATTATCAACAACAATATTGATAACTTGTTTTCTAAAACAAGACTAATAAATAATTCAAATAACTATTCAATTAACTGCAAATTTTTCCTCGGTAGATGTAAGCACATTAATTAGTAGACAAACCCCTCGTTCCCAAATAGGGATAATTTACAGGCTTCTTATTGTTTTCCCCCGATAGCCATCCTTTATATGCATTGTTTAATTCAGGTTTTCACGAAGAATAGATCACTGTTATATCGCACTTGTTGTATTTGTTAAATTCTTATCTTTTTTCAAAGTACCTCCAAAAGGAATCCCAATCGATATTTGATCGCTATTAATCGAGTTATTCTGTACATGATTGGATAATCCGACGGGCCCGCTGTCCACCATACATGCTCCACATAAGCGACGAAAATAAAAATAATTTATGCTTCTGTTTTATCATAGTCCCTCATATCACCTAGCTGGGACTGGGTAACAAACACAGATTTTGCTCATTTCGAAACATGACTTGAATATATCAATGGTGTCTGTCAGATCGCGTTGCTATTTGCCTTTATATGCACTGCGACCACTGTACAGTGTGACGTCAATTTAGTATACTGTGAAGCCGTTCCTTTATAGCCAGTTATATTGGTTACTATTTAAAACGGAACGCAATCCCGTACACTGTCAGCCGCATTTTTTGACGCAGCATTCAAATGAGTGTATTTAAGTTTTATAGTTCATTAAAAAAACTGTTGTTGGAGTTCTTTCAGATTAAAAATATTTGGGATTAAATTGTAGGTAATGTTTATAAAACGTTAGGCACTCAAGTGGTTTTGAGTGATCACGTGATCAAAGTACTGCGAAGACCTTACCTCGAAAACGCCAGTGCTCACAGTAGAATATGGCGGCGATTTATGACGTCATATATTTACCTAGGGTACTGCGGTAGTATACTGGCAGTTCATAACGGAACGAGTTTTTCTACAGTGATAGCACTGTGCAGGGCTCGCAGTGCATATCGGAACATACCCTTGATCTATCAGCACTGACTCAAACAACAACTTTTTTGATTATTCAATGCCCTTACATTAAAACGAAGATGAACATAGAAATACCAAATCCTCTTGATCAATAATCGATATTTTATTTTGAATTTAAGACAACATTTCGCCAAAAATTATGTATAATAATTTTTGTACAATTTTTGTTGCTTTCTTAACAGAATAAACATTTGTATTTGAATTTGAACAGGCACTTCATGATTTTATTGATAGATATACAATTTCACATAAAGTACTAACCATGAGTTTCTTGATCCCCCGTTTGTTGAAAATCTAATCCAAAATCAATATCTAGATAGGAATTTCCAACATCATCATCAGATTCATCTTTGACTTGTTCCTGAAACATTTTACTTTTGATTAGGGATGGTTAATGTAGTAAGTACCCCCAACGATGAGATAAAATGGCATAACCTTGTGTTATGAGGTTCATACAATATATTGTATACATACAGGACAACATGCAGTATGACCAAATAAAATTATAAATATATTTATTAACCATAGTTGCAACATAACATTATGCAATTCGATTAAACATTTTGTAATAACATCGGTTTTGTTTTTGAAAAACTTATTAGAAAAATATCTCAATCACATGAAAAAGGTCCAGCTGATTTATGTAGAATTGATCATTTATAACTTACAAATTACATTATTTAGGCCTGGCCGAACTACCGTAATATTAAGCCGCAGCAGTTTTTAACCGTGTGAATTTATGAAACAAGAAAACGAATACAAGCGGCTGCACTTGCGGGTTTTTCCCGCGACTGATTGTAAAACCGTGAAATGTAACAAATTTTTTACGAAATAAAACTGCCACAAAGTTTGTAATACGTAGAACTTAATGGATATACCTATACGCACTATGCGTTAACCGCGGGCGATTTTTTGCCTAGTAGCGACCGTCGCGAAGAAGAAGACCGAAACACAGTAATGTTTACACATTACTGCTTCACGGCAGAAATAGACGCCGTTGTGGTACCCATAATCTAGCCGGCATCCTGTGCAAAGGAGCCTCCCACTGGTATGAAGGTATCATAACCATGAAGGTAATGTATGGTAGCACTGTGTGCAAAATTTTATCAAAGCTGGGTACTGACATAGGATAGTAATTAAAAAGATTATCGGGGTGGTCTCTTAAAATTTTATATTTCTTATGAAAGAAACCTCTAACCTATGGCTTGGATTGACCCAATATTTGCAAATTTTATGTTGACGTCGTTTTTTTCTGATTCTTAGCATCAAAGCAACAACACATTGCTCTTTTGAAATCCACCTTCAAACTGTGTGAAAGTCGAGGGTAGTTTCGTGGCTTATAATTGTGGTGTGGTACACTGTTGGAGTGGTTAACCGCTCTTAGGGAAGAACCGTAGTGCGGCCTAAACCTTACATATAATTATAATAATAAAAGTTACAACTGCATTCATAAAAAAACAATAATATGTTTCTCAATTTCAAAATTGAAAATCTAATGGGAAGTAAGTATAACATATTTAATATTTGAATAAAAAATACATCAATACAAATTAAACTATTAAATAAGTTCATAATAATAATGCATTTTGTAATTGGATTGTAATTTTCTTTTATATGCAATTATACTAATAAAATTGATGAAGTTCTTATATTTAATAACTTCATTTTTACCATTGAATTTATTTCCACCTTTACTTCAATCCTCTTAGGTGCAAGTTCATTGAGCTTCGCATCTGCTTGTATTGCACTTCTTCTAAAGTCAAAAGCATTTGTCGCCTTCTGCTTACAAATACGGCACACTGTTGAAGGTAAGCCATCTCCAGACTCAATCTACAATAAAGAAATAATTAAATAAAATACTAGTTATATTTACTACACAAATAATTAAATTTGTATTAATAAAACATCTGTTCTATGTGATTGGTGGCTGACTGAGCATGCAAGTGACCTGATGGTGAAGCCAGCTCTGCTCTTGCAACAACAGAGGGATCTGTGGAGCTATACTGCAGTTTGCAAGGGGTATATAGTTAATTTTGTATGTTAACTTTATTTAACACAACAAACTATAATATATGGACCTGAAGATATAACATATGAAAATTAGCAGTACAGTAAACATCTTAACTTCCAAAGTAACCATTATCTTCCAAAATAGACAGGATATTGTACAGCAAACTAAATATTTAAAAAATGATAAGTAATTATTAAATATGTTTTAACATAATAATTCATTCAGATCTTACTCCTATAAAACCTCTCTATGTTTTTGTGATATTTAGTTAAATAATTATTAATGTATATTTTTGTTTTGAAAAATAAATGATAAAAAATGTTAATGAGCAGTCTTACAAATTTTGAGGTTATAAAATTTTGAAAGATTTATTTCATCTCATATTTATTCGATCAGTTCTCTAATACATGTCAATAATCTCAGGGTTATCAGATCTCAAATAAATGTCAATAATCTCAATAATAAATAGTATAAACTAAGTTTAAGAATTGGTGAATGCTGCGCTCCATCTAGATAACTCAGATGTAGTCGCAAAGTGTGGCAACTTATACTAAACCCACCAGTAGGAGTAGATGAGCCAGTCTCGAACAATGTGTGTTGATGTGTCACATGTTCTGTCAAACTTTGCTAATAATTTAAACTAAAAATCTGGCTTGCATAGTAAGACTTTTACTAAGTTTTACTTTGCAACCAAGCTTTTTAATAATACTACAAGAAATAAGACAATTATCAGTAAGTGTTTTGTATATTATATTATTATTGTATACTTCAATTTAAATAAGACAAAGCAAATATAACACCACACAAGCATCTTTACAAATAGCCAATTCACTACAATATAAAGTTGCCATAATAAAAAAGCTATTGTTCTTAAGTAGTAGCGGTATCTAGTTGAAGCACAGCAAAGACCAATCCTTAATCAAAGAATATATATTACCTTTAATCCAGTTATGGCACAAATGATGTTGCGAATGGTTAGGTCTTCAGAATATGAGTCAAAAATTGATACCAGCTCTATCTCCTTGCCAAGACAAGTTCGGCATAGCTCAGCCATTTCAATGATTTAACATGTTCTATAAACACAGGTAAATTATGTGATTTAGTTGATATGTTATGCTTCAATCAGTATTGCGGTTATTATCTCTACATCTTTTACCCTTTTTAAAATACACACAGAAATATTATAGATTAGTAATTTGCTTTAATTTCAACAATTCTGAGCAAAGAACACTTCTGATCTCCATAAAACATTCAATTCAAACAAAATTTAAATAACTCAATGTTCACCTCCTCAGCAATGGTATCAATATCACCGAATAAACACACCAAAATATAAATATTTAGTACAAAGCAATAGGGGCGTATTATTTAATTACAGTCCTTATACGAATTTAAACATTATACAGGAAAACCCCTGACAAATAATAATTTCACAATAACAACTTAAAAACATTTAAGAACCTATGACGCAATATCATCTGTCAATTCTGATTTCTTTATTTATCTTGTGGCTTTTGCTGAAAGGTCACCGTGATTTAGCCACTGTCAGATTGAGGTGTGAATGCATTCCAGTACGGAAATAATCAGTGTACCCAATATTTTTTATTTTATTTTGAATTCTGAAACAACAAGATATTTGTAAAAATTTGAAAATGACTTTAAAATGCTCATAGCAATATTATATATATATTATCTTACTTATACATATAAATGTAGTGTCTTGATGTCTGTTTCCAGTGAACTCCTAAACTAATGAACGGTCTTTTGTTACGTATTTGTTTTGTATGGACATATTTTCTTTGAGAGAATTAATTGACGCACGGTTTGACATTTCTCAAACAATTTCATTATAACAACAGTGACCAATGATATTATATACAATAAAGAGGTAGATATCGCACTAGCGCGCGCAAAATGTTGCAGACAAATTCAGACAATTGTTGTAATTTCATTTAGTCGGTTAATAGCAGCGAGCTAAGCGGAACGTTTTCGTGGCGTGAAAATAATAATCTAAAATGCCAACCTGTGTGTTAAGAAAATGTAAAAACTATGTTTGCAAGATATATAATTATTATTATTTATTTATACTATTAATCATTTACAGAAAGAATCTTAAAAGCTAACATAGTCCCGCAAAACTGTTTGGACAGTTTGTCTGCAGGATCAAGTCTCTTGTAATACATTAGTGCTTATTAGAACATTGATTTTATACAAGTGTAATTAACAAATATTGATAAAAAATATAATAAAAAATCAAATTTTTATTTTAAGGCAGTGTTGACAATAAATATTTCTTAAGTTTAGTTTTAAATTTTCTTTTACTGGTTTCTAGTCGGATGTCCTCAGGCAAGCTGTTTAATAGATAAGGTAGGCGTTTTTTCAAAGTCCTATCTCCGTATTAGTTATTGATTATTATTATTAAGAGTGAAGGTATTTCACACCATAAGAAATGATATAAAAGAACGTTGTATTTGTATTTTATCACGATTTTATTTCTTATTTACAAATAAATCTCGAAATATTAACGTGGTGGTTCGAGCAAGATAGGGAATATGATGTCAACTGCAGCGCGACAAGGACAAATAGTATGTCATAGATTAATCAACCAGAAGTGAAATCGTGGGCAGAATACATAGCGTTCGTAACGGCTTGATTGCGGAATTTGAGTTTTCTTGTTAGTTAGTGAGCGTCTTTCTTAAATAATATTATGATGAATATAATAAGTTCTGGATTTAAAAGTCTTATAATAAAGGTGGTATAGAATGAGATTAGTAATAGCAGGCTATTTGATATTTTATTAGTACTTAATCTTGGAAAGTATGTTACGTACCAGGAGGTCTACTCGCAAAATCGACAACGACACATTTGGAACGATACGATAATACTTCGAATATACCGCAACTACCCTGTCTTATGATCGAGGTAGTATATTTTAAGACAATTTCGGAAATGGTGTAAAAAAGGCGTTGTTGCAGTAAATGTAATATGAAATTTAATATTTTTAAATAAACAAGTGCGTATACCTGAACTATCAAACTACAAAAACAAAAACAAGTTTTAGGGTAGGTAGCGGACGTAGACAGTAATTAAGTGCTATCTGCTTGCGTAGGAGTTTTTTTAGTAACACCGCCCTTTCGGTATATCCCTTGCTAACTGCAGAAGAATCAATGGATCATTTTCTGTTTCTCCCTTTATCTTATTGTAATAAACCCTCAACAAAAATACATTCATAAATAATATAATATACAAGAAATAATAATTGTCAACTTAAGAATTTTTGGGAGCCGTCGTTAGTAAAAATGGAACACTTACTGTTTCGATTTTGTTTTGATATGTCTGTATGTTTTTTATATACAAATAATTTATATCATTAATATGGCTATATATTATAATCAATATTATTTTATTAAATCAATAACACCTAATTTAAATGTAGTTTTACTACTTTATAACTTTTATTACATGAACTCATGAATTAATCTTATTTTAAGCATAAATCAGGGTGTACGGTAAAAAATCATATCTGGTGAATGATTCTGTGTTTTTGCTATGCAAATACGAAGCAATTAGCAAATTAGAGTTATCTCTTTTTCACTTGCGATAATTGCATTTACTATCCTTCTTTGACGTGTAATCGTAATGTAGTGTGCTATTGCAATGTTAAATTATTCATGTGTGCGTTTGTGTATCATTTACAAACACTGAATGTTGTCTAGGTAACCTATCTATACTTGACATATCATTGACAGTGACCATATTTTACGAAATAAATTTTGATGTTTTGAAATATTATTGACATACTAATATAAAAACAGTACTTTATTTATTATGTAAAAAACAACGTCTGTCGAGTCAGCTAGTTTTTTAAAAAAGTGATTACGTGTGAAACGTGCAGTAATGACTGCACTATCTATAAATGTATAGATTGACAGATGCCGGCTATAATCTTGTAAAAAACGAAGATAGCTGAAATCCACTACGTTTTAAGCAACTGTTCGCTTTCAAACTTAATAATATATTTATATATTTTACTATTTCAAACTTATGTCAAATCACTGCACGTTTCATATTAAACTATATTACAATTTTTCTTAGGCAGTCCTTCACTTATTACGTTGTATTTACATTCTCTGCTTTACTCTGTGTAACTTAAAGCTCAATGTTATTTTTCCAAATATATTTACTCTAAATATGTACAAATGGAGTAAAAAGCAGGAAAAGAAGATACCTACTTAAAGGATGTCGGACGGAGATTTCGGGAGGTATGAAAAATTGTATAACGGACAACTAAAAAATATTAGAATTTTAACCACAAGAGAGTTAAGAACTGACCCTTTAGCCTTTCCACACTGAGAGGACTTAGGAGGGATATAAGAGGATGGTTATATTATACTGATTGGTTAATGATGATAGTTCTCTCCATAACCAAGTTGCTTTTAAAAGGGATAGCTTCTCTGGGATGCTCAGCTGGTTGAGTTTACCCCTGAAGAGACATATTGTTGTATGCAGCTTCCATGTCTAAGAAAATTCCCAAAACATATTTTTTGGAGTGCTATTCATATATCAGTTGTGAGGATTCTCAGACTTTCTAAGGAACTTTTGCCTTTTCAGAACCCATACTGGGAATTAGATAGAAGGTCGTTATTTTTTACAAACCATTACATAGATAATCATGTATGGCTTATGGCGATCCTCTCCATCATTTGGGGTTCCCTAGAGCTTATGCAATTAGAACACCAGATTCCTCACTGGGCATAGCATAAAGGTCATAGTCGACGATTATTGTGACAAGAGAATGTGGGTGGTGGTGATCACTTAACATCCGGTAGCAAGGTAAGCTCGGTTGTACTCTTCCATAACCACAAGAAAAAAGAATTTAGATTTGTTTATTGGTTCCGTTTCACTCTCAGGGTATTTCTTGTCCAACTCTCAGGTTTGAGTTCCACATCGTTCATAAATTTTGGTTACAAAATTAATTTAATTAATCACAGAAGCGAGGGATATCACTTTAAAAATTACATATTATTTAGATTCGAAACAGCGACATCTTAAGTGAATATACATATCATATTACGAAATATGCAATTATTGAGGTTGAGCAGGTTGTCAACTGTAAAGTAGGTCCTGTAGATGGAACCTTAGAGTTGAAAATACGTCACTCGAGCGGTTGGCGCAGTAGGAGGAACGCTCGGACGGAACCCGACAGGTCATGGGTTTTAGTTCCGCATCGTTTTATAATATATATAATTTAATTCGGATATATCTTAAAAATTCAATTAGTTGATGATTTTTTAAAAATTACTATCTTTTTATTACTTGTAGGTTAATTTTATTACGAGTTTTATTACTCTTATATGTCGGTCGATATTAAAGAAATTGCTTAAGTTTTGCCAATAAAGCTCTTATAATTGAAAAAGTGTATGTAAAGGCCGTCATGTATGTCATATTATTTTTATTATATAATCCACAATTCAATTTTCCATTATCAATAATTGGAATTGTTCAAAATATTGTTACTGTAGCTAACATTAATTAAACATCACCAAGATCTAATCTATTAAAATGAATACCAGCCGCTTCATTAATTAACAACTACTTTTAAAAAAATAATAATATTATAACATTTCTAATAAGCTTTTTTCATGTAAGTTATGAAAATCGTCATTTTATTTTATTTCATCAATATCTGAATGAACTGTTTGTACAATTTCTAAAGAACGCAACAGCAGCAAAGGATGAATCGTAAAAAACGTGGTGGTCACGGTAGCAGCCACATAAGTGACGTGGTAGCGGGTGTTAAGATCCCCAGTTCGGCAACGCCACCGCAAATGAAAACCATGGGCCCAAAAATGAAGTTCATGGAACTGGAGGAAGCTTTGAGCAGAAAACAGCGTTCATAAAATCTTCTCGTCGCAAATAACACAGAGTCTGAAGACGAAGGTTTTTAGCCAGTACGTGCTGCCGGTGATTAGGATGGAACGCAGACGTGATCGCTAACTATGGGCTTTATGAGGAAGCTCATTGTCACTCAGAAGGCAATGGAGAGGGCTATGTTCGGAGTTTCCTTGTGAGATCGAAGAAATAAGGAGATCCGTCGGAGAACCAATGTCACCCAGATAGCCCAGATGGTTGCGATACTGAAGTAGCCGTTGGAGCAGAAATCCTCGAATGGCGACTACGTACCAGAAGACGCAGTATTGGTAGGCCCACGAAAAGATGGACCGATAATCTGGTCAAAATCGCTGGAATAGTTTGAATGAGTGCAGCGCAGGACCGATCGGCGTGGGGATTTTTGGGGAAGGAATTTGTCTATTAGTGGGTGTCTTCCGGCTGAAATGATGATAGATTTATTTATTTTATAACAATTTGTCAATACATCAACAATATATAAATCAATTTACGCTTACTTTGGGGGAATATCCTCTTCCTAATACTCTACTATTGCCTGCTTTCTGAGCCAAGTGTAACAGATCTAAAATTCGGTTAAAGAGTTCACTCAAAATAATTTAATTGTGTAATCATTTTCTCATCTTTATTTAAAACATTACAAACTAGCTACACTTTATTAAATAATTATTTATTTTGATTCATTATAGATAAACATTTTATTATCTATTCTTAAGCTATAGAAGAAACACTTGTTTATTCTTTCATAATTAATAATGGAATACTGTATTAAGTTACATAATTAAAATGAAATTATACCACTAAAACATACTACTCAGTGACCTATGTACCTACAAAACATATTTGAACACGGGATAATAGGATTGGTACAAAAGTAGATATGGCAATACAACGCTTAAGTTAACCAACTTTTAGTTTAAGCGGGAAGCTAAGTAGCTCTGAAAGGACTGTAGCTGTCTATTTCCTAAAGAAAATATTTACTCTATCGTTATTTCCTCTCTAAAAACTAAGGCAATACACGCTACCTATAGAACTGACTATAGTTTATTTATGAGGAATGAAATGTAATCTATTCTTTGTTAGTTCCACATTTTAAAGTCAATGTCATGATGACAGACAGCCTCCATGTTGATATTTCCCATTTGTCAATAAAAGTTTGTAAAAGTTCGGTTATACTCTTGAGTAGAGACGGTGTAGAGTTGTGTTTCTAAGTAGTAAATGTAGTAATTTTCTATAAATTGATTGTTTTTTTTAAAGATCCTGTTACCGCTTGGCCACGATTTTTATAACTACTAAGGTAAGTATTTTTTATGTTACTTAATATCTTTTTATTGATTATTTTGAATAGTTACTGAATATATGTAATGTCGTGGCTGTAATAATAATATTTGTGGCTTAATAATATTTATAAGACATTATTATAACAAGGCATTTATAATAAATAAGTGAATGCCAAACAAAATCATTAGAAAAATTGTATTGTACTGTTTTGTGGATTAGTTAGATTTCTAATTGTTAATTACTTTAACTATTATTACTGAAAATTAACAGTAAATCAAATACATAACTTAATAAAATTTTGTAGAATACACTTAACATGCAGTTGTGACTCAACTTCAAATTATTCTTGTTTCGACTTTGAGCTAATTAAGTTATACCTATTATATTCTCGAGATACTTATATCATACAAGATTAACGTACTTGCATTGTCGTATGATATTGTTTTTTTTTTATGACCATAGTTCATCAAATGATCCAAAGATTTTCGTACATCTCACATTCTCGTACTTATATATCGAACGATATATTATAAGGTACTAATAGAGTTCCCTATTGAAAGAATGTCTATGGGAGATTGATTATATACATATTTTTTAAGTATTTTATAACATTGTATGATTGAAGTATTGTGTATACCTAGATAAGCATGCTTCGCCTATTTTGTTTGAGACCATAGCTGTATAGTTTAGATAGTTGTAGAGAGTAGAGAGAGTCAGAGCCTGTGCTACCTATTCGTAGAAAATAATAAGTTATCGTTAGAATTAGAATAATAATTTGAAAGAGCCGACACAAGTTGTACTCTACTACATCATCATGCAGGAGAAAATAATGAATACAAATTATTTCGATCGTAGTAATTCCGCTGATATGACAAGAATGCGTGAGCGGCGGCCGGCGACGATTAAATTACTTCATCTAAACACAACATAAAGTTAGTGACGTAGATAAGCCTTATCTTCTAATGCTTAATGACTATAGTAGTTAAACGTAAGTTAATCAAGGTCACAACATTTTTTTTATGTCAGCAATGGACGCTTTTGCTTAGGTTTAATAGGTGATTCATGATCACCCCGCCAATTACATATGCTTCCATCTAATATTATACAAACTTTGACAATATCGCTAACCAAATATAGCTGTTTCACGACTTGACAAACCCACTCGGTGCTATAATCAGCAATGTATAGTCGATTTATTTTACGATCAAATGTGTCCCAAGCTGCTATCCTACGATGCAATAAAATTAAAGCTCGATAATGCGTCCGAGTGCATCTATAACGGTCGGAAGGGTTTCATTAAATAAAACAATGAAGATATCATTGTAAACAAGCATGAAGAAGATTGGCAGCGTTCGTACAATTCCTCTGCTGTAGGTAGAGAGTATGTGGGCGGCGATAATCATATCATCATCGCATAATCACTGTCACATGACCTGCTATTCCCATTATTCATGTTGGAATTTCTCTACTGCTTATGGTATGAAACAAACGTACCAAAATTAGCTTTCTAGACTTCCTAGTCTTATCTGTTCATTGACGAGAAGTGATTATGTTAGTATAGAATAAATACATGAAGCCTCTGAGCTTTTGCCTATATTGAATCATAGTTATTAGTTACTCTTACTAGAGTTTGCTTATATGTAGCAACAATGACGGCTCAAATGGACGAGAAGCAAAATGTTGGCACGAGACAACACTACAGTGATAACAGATGCGGTTATTTTAACATGTCCATATTTAAATTATGAATAAGAATAATATGTAGGGCACATGGATTCGAGAGTGGAACCAAAGTGTCAGCTATCTTTTGCATCAGATTGAAACTTAAGTGTTTGTGTAAATAAACGATAAGTTGTGCGTCTATTTGTATTCTAATGTTTGATCAAATTATCGGTAAAACTGTCGATCAAATATGTGTGTTCTACTAGTCTGGTATGGAGATAACTTCTATTACGTATTGTATCGTATGTAATCGGTATGTAGAGCAGCAAGATTCGTGGAGAATGAGTGAGCGACTACTAACTGGAAAAGACTCAAATACAACACTAAAATACAATATAAGTCATATTCAGTCATTACACATTGTATTATTGTTGAAAGAAAAATTGCCAAGACGCAGAATAGACATAAAAAAAATACAGAAAAAAAGGAAAAAATATTGATTGAAGTCTAAAAATAAAGTTGTATTCGTAGGGACTACCCTGGACTTTAATGCAGGTCTTTAATCTGCCTTAAAAGTCTGACTGTGAATCTATAGACTAAACGTACTATTTCCACGGGAAAATTAAGTCCCTGCTTGTTTCAGATTTTTTTAGGCAAATCGAAGTCGGCGTGTCGTAAAGAGCAAGCTATGTCTTCTAAAACTGGCCAATCTTGTAGTCCAAGAGGTTCAGATCTAGCCTAGACAAGGGCCAGTCTTTAGGTCAAATAAAGTCCGTACTGCCAGCCATGCTTGCGTAGGTCGTGCCTTGTGACGAAAGCCCAAGGTACATTTTTAAAGTGCACTGCAGTTTTGCTAAGAGGTCTAACATGATCTAAGACAATCTGTTGGTACATTTTGGCTGACGCGCTAACTTTTTTCACGAAAATGACGTTTTATGACGCCTTGATCAGACACACCCACCAAATCTTCACTTATGATCACCTGTTTGTAGTTTTCCAAGCGCTTATGAAACTTTTATACAAGCGTACACTTTATCATTCGGTTGTTGTATTGCTCTTCAATTGAAAATAATCAACAGAGACTGTGTTATATCTAACGATAGTTTGATATGCGAACATACGAATGAAACAAAGCTTTTGAAAATTACCAACCGCTCCATTCCGACAAGGCTATCACTGCAGTTCTATTTTCTTTAACACCGTATTGCATTATTGTGATTTAATATTACATACATACATAAATTCACGCCTCTTTCCCGTAGGGGTAGGCAGAGACCACTTCTTTGCACTTGCTACGATCCTTACATACTTCTTTCGCTTCGTCCACTTTCATTATTCCTTTCATACATGCTCTCCGGTTTAGGGTACTCTTGACCTGGCCTTTTTTCAAGACGTCCCTGATTTGATCTTGAAACGTCCGCCTAGGTCTACCCCTTCCAACACTTTCATTCACACTGGCCTTATACACTTTCTTCGTCAATCGTTCTTCATTCATTCTCTCGACATGTCCAAACCATCTCAGCATACCTTTCTCAATTTTTGTCACAGCATCTTCTTTCAGACCACAACGTTTTCTTATCTCACTATTTCTTATCCTGTCACTCAGTGTAACTCCTATCATACTTCTCAACGCTCTCATCTCAACTGCATTTATTCTGCTTTCATGTTTCTTCTGCCATACCCAACTTTCACTTCCGTACATGAGTGTTGGAACCAACACCCCCTCATGCACAGCCAAGCGAGCCTTATTAGACACCTTCTGACTGTTCATAAAGGAGTGCAAAGCTCCATTCACCATGTTTCCTGCATTCACTCTTCTTTCAATATCACTCTCATACTTTCCATCTCTTGTAAATTTAGAACCCAGATATTGTGTACTCATTCACCTGTTCAATTTTTTCATCTCCAATCACGATATTGCAGTCTGTCACTACCTCATCTCTTTCAAGCACCATCACTTTCGTCTTCTTTACATTCATCTTCATTCCCTTTCTACCAAAAGCTCCATTCATAGCAGTTACCATCTCTTGCAACTCCTCGGCTGAAGATGCAAGTAATACTTGGTCATCAGCACAGAGAAAACATTTGACGAGTAACTCATTCATTCTCAAACCACTGTCATTCTCTTTTAAACCTGTCAAGCAATTGTTCACGAACAGATTAAACAGCCACGGTGACGCTACACATCCCTGTCTAACACCTTTTTCGATATTAAACCATTCAGTGTATGCCCCGTTTATCCTTACACAAGCACTAGAATCTCTATAAAGAGATTGCAATGCTCGTATGAGGACACTGCTCACACCGCTCGTGGACAATGCTGACCACAATTCATTCCTCGCCACTCTATCATAGGCCTTTTCTAGATCCACGAACGCGCAATAGACCTTTTTGTTTTTAGCCAAAAATTTTTCGGCTATGCACCGCAAGGAAAAGACCTGATCCGTACATCCCATTCCCATTCTAAATCCCGCTTGTGCATCCCATACTTTTTCGTCTGTTTCATTCACAACTCTTTCAATCAACACTTTTGCATACAATGTACCGACGACGCTGAGAAGGCTTATACCGCGGTAATTTCTGCAGTCTTGTCGTGACCCATTTCCCTTATACAATGGCACGATTACAGCTTTGCACCAGTCTCCTGGTACTTGCCCATTTCGCCAGCACAAATTGAAGAGGCGGTACAGCTGGCTAGCCACTATGCCCTGACCAGCCCTCAGCATCTCGACGGTAATCCTGCAGCTTTACCTAATCTCATACTTTTCAATGCTTTCACTATTTCATCCATGCTTATCTCACTTTCATCAACATTTATATTAGTTTCAATAGAAGCTGCCGGATGTTGTTCATGCACTTCCTCTCTTTCAAACAAACTTTCAAAATACTCTTTCCATCTCTTTAGCACACATTCTTCTCCTCTTATAATGTTCCCATCTTGACTCCTGATTATACTGAGCTCCGAGGTAGACGTTTTTCCTCTGGCTGTTTTGATGGATTTCCAGAAGAACTTAATGTTTGACTGGAAATCTTCAGTGAGCCTCCTATCAAAATCATCCTTTCGTTCTTCTTTCTTTCTAGACACAACTGCTTTCGCTGCTGATTTCAATCTTTTATACTTCGTTCTTGCTTCCTTTATCTCGTCATCCGTTGCCTTTTGTACTTTTTGGGTAGCTTTTGTTGCTAACCAATCCAACCAAGCTTTCTTCTTTTCTTGCACCGCCATTTGTACCTCTTTATCCATCCACAAATTATAGTTCTTTCTTCCTTTCCTTCTTTTAGCTACCCCGCATACCTCAACAGCAACATTCACGACCCCTTTTTTAAATGTCTCCCACAAATCTTCAATTCAACACCTATCTCTTCTATGCCTTTAAAACTTTCTTTCAGTTTCTCTACATACTCGTCTTTCCTTTCTTTTTCTTGTAGATTTTCCACTTTTACTCTGTCCAAAACACTCGTAGGCTCAGCTCGTCGGTGTCGCCAACGTTTAAAAAGGCCGCGCATTCGGGCTATGACCAGGAAGTGGTCTGTGTCGAGGCCTACACCGCGGTATGCCCGAGCATCTAGTACTTTCTTTCTCAGTCTTTCATCTACAATTACAAAATCAATCATACTTCTAGACTCACCCTCATCTCTTGTATACAAATGGATCTTTTTGTGGTTAAACATTGTGTTGGCCACGCAAAGATTCCATTCCAAGCATACTTCAAGCAGGCTTTTCCCATTTTCATTCACTCTCTCGTCCCCAAACGTACCCAGAACTCCTTCATACCCATCACGCTTTACTCCAACCCACCCATTAAAATCCCCTAACATCACGATCCGTTCATTTTCTCCGCATTTATTCAAGACCTCTCTCATACTGTCCCAAAATTCCTCTCTCTCTTTTTGGCTTTTAATGACCCACCTCCGCACAGATCCGTCGGTGCATAGACCCCAAGGATAAACAAGCGAGTGAGTCCGACTTTTAACCTAATCCAGAGGAGTCTTGGGCTAACACATTCATGCTCT